>NW_009599660.1:16527-56376 GCF_000690535.1 Cariama cristata | reverse complement strand
CTCGTGGTAACCGGGGAGGGGGGTTGCGGTTCGGCGGTGGGCGGGGAACCCGCAGCCTCTTGGAGTTGTCCGGTAGCGGGTGAGGCGGGAGGTAAAGTCCTGATTGCTGAGGGGTACGGTCACCCGCTGCCCGCCGGTACCTCACGTACTTCGGCTTGGGGGTTTGTTGCTTCACGTTGTAGTCACGGTCGTGTGCTGGCCCTGGGAGTTTCAGTCAGATGTACGCGAAGGGAGCAGGTCTCCCTGGTTCAGCCGTCGGACGTGTGATGGTGAAGTTGGCGTGCACATGGAGCTGGTGGTGCGGGAATCCTTCTTGCTGTGGTTTAAGTGCAGTGTTACGTGTGCTCGCCCTTGGGGTTTGCTTCCTTCCCTGTCAGCAACGCTCTGAGTGTTACTCTGAAAAACTCACGTTTCCTTTCCTTAATTCTGTTGTGTTTGAAGCTCAAACACGGCAAGATTTGTATATTCCTGAATGTTTCTTTTGACGTTCATGAATTATATAATTTAGGGTTTGTTTGTTTGAGTTTTTTCAGTTTAAAATTATCCAGAATTCTAGGAATTCTGCCCTTTTCCAGCATAAACCCCTTTAACATTAGGATGTGGGATACTGGAGTTAGTAGCTTAGAATATTTGCCTCTCATCGTCCGGCATGTCTTTAAAAGTTGTATGCAGAAGCAGAGTTGATATGGATATCTAAATATTTTCCTGTCTTTGCTGACAAAGTCAGTGCTGTAATATGAAGTCATAAATCTATTGCTGTGTTCAGGCTTCTTATAAAACCAGTGTTTTTTTGAAAAAAAGGTTACTACCTGTTTAAGTATGAGCATGTAGTTTTGAGTATGTAGTTACTAGTTTCTCATGTGGGTCTAATATTCCATAATCTGCTTCTTCACGTGTATTGTTTAGCATGTGTACTTTATTTTCTAGTATTTTATCCACAAAATCTGTTCACTGCCCAGGTTTAGTCAAGGAATTGGGCATGTATCTTGGCTTAGCTTTGCGGTTAGTCAAAATCAGTAAGACTGTGCTTTTACTTTGCTGATTGGTCCCGCTGAAGTGCACAACAGAGTAAGTAAGGGCTCCTCTGCCAGCCTTTTGTATATCCAGGTCCTGGGACACAGTTGCCTGGGAAAATAAGTGTTCAGTACTAGTAGGAAGGTCGTTAGGGACTTCTAAGGACAGAACTTGATAGCTTATGCTCCAAACCATACTTTATGTAATGGCAGCTTGAGACTAGCCCTCCGTCAGGTTTCCTTAAAGTTTTGTCTCGATGGAGGCTTTGAAAGGAAGGAAGAACTTAGTGTGTGTATTTTCCCCGCACCCGCCCCCAAATCTCCTGTACCTCCTGCATATTTGTGGAGGTTTTTTGCCATCTCCCCGCCTTTGAGGGATTCCACTGCTTCTCGTTTTATATCTGTCCCACAAGATTCTGAGTAACAGCTGTGAAATGTAGCATTCTTGTTGATCTCTGTAGCTGTCTGGCAAAATGACAAGATGTAGTACAAGGCAAATGCGTCATGTCCAGCTTTGTGTAATGGCACAGGGACAGGAGAGGCTCTGTGAAGCCAAGTCTCTTTCGAGCAGTGAGATTTCTTAGTGCATGTGTCTGTGTCCAAACCTTTTGCAAGTTTAGCAGCTACCACACAGTGAAATTTCAGTGTGGGCATTTGATTTTGTAATACTTATTGCTGACTAATTTACTTCATCTCGCAGAGATTGAAAGTACTGTTGAGAAAACGACAAAATGAGTAGTCGTCGAAAACGTGCACCTCCATCAAAAATAGATGAGGAGAAAAAGAAGCAGCTCTGCTGGAATATGCATGAAGACCGGAGAAATGAGGTGATAACGTTAGATGATGAAATGACTGAGGAGGACCATGTTCCAGGTCCAAGCACTTCTTCTGCATCCTTCATTGTTATAAATGATGATAGCACGGATGAAGATCTCGTTCAAAAAGAAGGCAGTGGCTCAAAACCTCTTAAGTTTTTGACGGTTAATGATGAGGAAGACTCTTGCTCCATCTTGACTCCTGTGTCAGTACAGCTAAATATTATAGTCTTGCCATACCGTGCGGATGGGTCCTGGAAAGCTTTGTTGGGAGAATTTGCTCTCCATCTTCCTTCTGAGCAAATTCTAACTGATGAGTTCCATGAAAGGAGCTTTACTTTGATGAGAGGAGACTCTGATGATCAGCTGCAGGTCTGTGTTCATGAAAGAAGTGAAGAAGAGTACAGTAATGAAACAAAAGAATACCTGGGTGCTTATGAACAATGTATTTTGGTGGAACCGACTTTAGGAGGTGAAATATTGGAAGGCTTGAGATGGTTGCAAAAGAAAAAGATAATTGGACTTTATCAAAGACCTGGAGAGGCTCAAGCTTTAAAGGTACGGGTTCATAGATTTGTTTTGCACATTAAAAGTTCTTTTTTGTTTGAAATATAAAATAAAAGTCTCTGAACAGTGAAGTCTGGTGGCTTCCATATATTTGTATAATGTGATGAAAATATATTGTTTCTACATGCTTTTGTAAATGTTTTCAGTGGTTTTTTTCCTAAAAATTTCTTTTTACTGTTATGCCGTTAGTAATCCATTACCCAAAGGAATCACAGAAGGTTTTAGCTGCAGTGTACTGTATACTCTATATGATGATTTTAGCAGATTTATTATATTTGTCTACATCTGGTAATTTTCAAAGCACTGTTGTTATTTTCGTACTCTTCTGTTTATAATAATCTTGTCATTCTAACAGTTACTTAAATGATTAACTGTATAACCACTTCACAGGTTGGAATTTACCTTCTGGAAGCTGGGCTAAGTAAACCAGAGTTTCTCAGTGATGGAGGTGGAAGACCCAAAAAAGCTAATCAGCTGATTCAAAAACTCATGGAAAAGTTCTATAGTTTTTTAATTCCAGGTAATGTGATTCAGTTGAATGTTGGTGTATAATTTTCTTATTAAAGTAGGTCTTCTCTTAGTAGTTTTAAATGTAAGGGAAAATAGTAAGTTATTCCTTCAATCTAGAGCAATGTTATTTTCCAGGTGATATTATTAGGTAATTCTCTCCGTATTATTATCTGACTGTTAATCCTACGCTAATTAGTTTATGGTCAAATTACAGATGATAATATTCCTTCTCTACAGATAAGGCACTGAGGCACATAGAAGTTTGAGTCCTTACCTTTTTGGGAGTAAATACAATTTTCACTGATTCATGTGAGGTCATCCTTCACAAAACTGAAGTAATCTGACTGAAGCAAATTTGTCAGTTTAGGTTTAAAAGCACAATAAAGCACATCCAAAAAGAAATCTGAAGAATAAATAGTTTAAGAAACATAAATTAATAGTAATGTTTTTAAATGCATTAGGAGAAATACATTATCATAAATGCATTAGAAGCAGAACATCTGTCAGAGAATTCATAGACTTGAGATGACCAAGGCATATGAAAGAGTGCTCAAAGTAATGCTATAGCAGGAAGCACAATTTTCTTCTCTGCATATCTTCTCATTGTGGAAGAGTTGGGGAAAGAGATTGAGGACAAAACGAACAGTGACCTATTTTGGGATCCAAAATAACTTTCTGCTGGAACTTGGGGCGTTTGTCCTCAGTATGCTGACAGATAGATCTTTATGGACTACATGGTTCAGTGTAGCTTACAGGTGAAGGGCCAATATAGCTTCTGAAAGGGAAGACATGCCCCTCAAAGTTACTGTAGCAAGAATGTCGACCTGCGTGGTTGGGTTGTTATGCCTTACCTTACCTTTTCAAAAGCCATGTCGTTTGCTTTAAGAAATAACTGGTTTTATAATAGCTTGTATCCTCTATCTGCTATATAGTATGACATGTCACTTGTTGCTGCACTGAACACACAGACAGAGATCACTTATAGATCCAGCTAGCTGCTTTCATAATATGAAAAAACCCGTAGTCTTTATAATTAAAACGAAAAAAAGACTAAATTGTCTGTTTAATTGCTATTTGTTCTAGTGAAAGGTAAACGCTTTGGAGTTTATTTTCCCATAGTGTCATGGAACTATAGTACAACATACAATAGCATGGCAATAGCATATACCATGTACCATTTTCCTTCAGTTTTCTTAAGAAGAATAAATTCTTTGTACAAAGAGGGTTTTTTGTCTTTGTATGGCATTTTTTAATACCAAATACGAAGCAACAAGTTTTCCATTAATCTAGACTAAAGGGAGAAAAGATTACATTTTCATTGATGTAGACATTCTTATACAGCAGCCTGGAAACTGCCCTACAGATAAAACAGAAAGAGCCTGCTGCAGATGCAATAGCAGAACTTTAGTTCAGTCATTGAAGGAATGAAGTAGAATGCTTAATTATTACACGTATCGGAGGAACTGAATTTTTAGGTAGTACAATAGCATCTATTTCTTAAAGATAAAAAATACTAAGATGCAAGCTATGTAATTGAATTACATTTTGAAATGTTTGAAAGCATAATTAAATATTCACTGTTTAATAAGCAACTGAGAGAGGGGTAAACTTCCTTAGTATCCTTTTAAAAATCCCTGGGGTACATAGAACCATTTAATCAGGAAAAAAAAAATCTTTGAGAGAATTAAGAGAACAAGAAAAGTGTGGATGAAACATATCCATTTGTACTGAGAAAATGGTTTACTTTAAAGTATATTGTAGTCTTTGCTCCCCTGTAAAATTCTGGATAGACTTGGTTTATATAGAAGTCAATTTATTGTGCTCTGAAATGTGAGATTTGAAAACTGTTATTTTAGTAAGTATTATGGTAAGTGTCATTACAGATCAACTTCATTGATCAAAGTTATACTCTGCAATCACTCTCATTTGTCTGTTCTTTCCATGAAGTGAGGAATGTGTGTGAGAGGATCCCTGTACTACAGAAGGGTTTCTCTGTTATATAAAGCTGCATGCTCTGCTTGGTGCTTTTTGTTTGGCTGGAATGTTAATTGCCCCACATGTGCACTCTATTTGCCTTCTTTACATTACAAGTCTTGATTATACAGTTTTCATGAACTTATAGAAACTTAATGTCTTTCAGAGTTCTCTTTTCCCTTGTGAAGCATGGGAATTGTTCCATTGATTTAAAAGGCTTAGGGGAGGGCCCTGATGGCTGCTGTACATATGCACATCATTTCCTGCTGTTGGTTTTGGAAACCATTCCTCACCTTCACCATTCATTTGAATGAAAGAAAGCTTTTGCTTTCTGTGAAAGAGAGTCCTAATAGCAGTCCCCAACCATGTTTTTAAGATTAAGCTGTCTGGTGTTTGTGCCAGGTACATCTCGTCTTTGTTAGTGCAAAGCATTGTAATTATAATTTGGTTTAATTGTGCCTGCCGTTAGCTGTTTTCTCTTTTTATCAGTATATTATATTTTTAAATATACCTTAAGGTCGCTTTGTGCTGAAAATGCTGGCCTTGACTTGCTTCAAAATTATTTTTTTTTTTAGAAAAATTCTGCAAGGTGGCTTTATCTCCAATACTAGCTAGGGTTAGTATCTTTCTTTGAACTGTAGAGTTGTACAGCTGTTTTATTGGTGCTGATGTTTTTAATTTGAGACCTAAAACACTATTAAAACTTGTCCTCTAAGTCTTTTGTTCCTTCATCTTATGTCAGTTTCTTAAAATGCTGACCCTTGAATTTTTCATGATTTTTTTTTTTTCCTACAGCGCTTAAGTTTTGTGTATGTCTATATATCCAAATTATGTGAAAAATATGTAAGCACAAGGCCTTCTTTCCTAGAGGGTAGAGAAGAAGGGTAGGCCTTCTGTCCTAGAGGGTACATACTTCTCTTGAGGTGGGATTTTAATTTCTGAAGTATGCCTTGTCTGAATTTTTGCAACGGTGCAAATGGTGAGAATTTTGTGTTGTCCTACTGCTACAATTTTCTTACCCAGATGGATAATTTCAAGTTAACATGAAAGCTCACTGAAGAGAATCTCCTGTTTTGTTTTTAATATGTTAGTTTATCAAGAAAGGCTTTATTTCATGAAAAATGTACAAATCCTTGACAACCCCCTCTGTTTTTCCCCTTTCTATAAGAACATCGACTCCTGTTAACATTTAAATCTGAAACGTGAGTTATTTGTAGTTCTGTATCAGTCAGAAATGTTTAGTGGAAGGTCTTTATTAAATAAATAAGGTCTGGTCATTCTCTCCGTAAATTCTAAAGAGCAGGCTTCACTGATGAGGTATAACTCTGTGATTGCCACAGCATGTTAATCTTAACTTTCTGGAAAGTAGTGCGCCTTGTTTCCTGCTGCTGCTAGCAGAGGCAGGTGCAGTCATGATGTATGTTTAAATGACGTTTTGCTTTGCTTGCTTTCATGTCTTAACTAAATTTGTTGCAGCAAAATTTACTGGCATGTTGACTGAAGTTGATTGATAATGCATGTCTTGAATGACTTGGTGTATGCAGATGAGCTGGAGGAAGATGAGGAAGAATCTGACATGGAACTAGAGCGACAAAATATTGAAGAGCTTTATGACTTTGTAAGGCACACCCATCAGCAGGATATCCAGTTACTGAGAGAGGATGTGCAGCATCCTGCTTTAATTCCTATTCTGAGGCCGTACCAAAGCGAGGCTGTGAACTGGATGCTTCACAGAGAGAACTTCACGAGCACTCCAAGCAGCGGCAAGTATATGGGGCTGGAAAACTCGCATAATTGAGGAAAGCGGCATTGTATTGTCAGCAGTAGTGTTTTCTTGCTGCTAGATTAGAAGCTTTGTTAATTACTTCATTACTATTTTTATAAAAGCTGTTGTTTGGGTGGTACACTAAATGATAAACTAACCTTTGCAGAACAGCAGTTGATGTATGTTGTTGGTCGTGAAGCACTGTGGAGGTAGATGTCTGCTTTTTGTCTCTAAATGTCACAGTAAGGCTGAGCAATTCTAAGCAGTGTGCTGTTTATAGAGAAACCTCGTAATAGTAATGTGAACTCTTTCTCCATAGAAAATGCACTGCACTTCTTGTGGCGAGAGGTCATGACTCTGGATGGAGTAAAAATCTACTATAATCCATTTACTGGCTGGTATGTTTTTATAGTTACCGCTTTCTGGGAACACCTCAAAGTTGTACTTTGTGAAAACCTTATTGGCACATTTTACCTGCAGGATATAAGGTAGTCCATAACTGTCATTTTTCAGTTAGGAACTAAAGAACTACAACAGTGATATCTTTAATTTGGATAAAAAAGTCAGACTGGAGTATATAATGCACAGGTAAATATGTAAATCTGGAGTTGAAGATACAATTCTTAAAGCTTTTTTTCTTTAATTCCAATGCAAATTTATGGGTTTAAGATTAACATTTTTTTTAATTAGAGCACTGGAGGCTTTGACCTTCCAGTCCAATGTTTTTAAAATCTAGAGGAAGGAGGTGGTATCGTGCTTTTTATTAACACTGAATATTGCACTGTTCTGTTGCGCTTTTCTCATTAATTTAGTTAGAATAGAACCTTCTGATTGCTCGGTTGCTTTTTTTCCCCTGTATAGTTTTCAGATCTGTAACACATATGAATATAAATATATTTAAATTTTTTGGAGACTAATGTTATGACATGCTAAGGTTAGCATGGCAAGGCCTGTTAGGAGGGGAAAAAATCCCAATATTTCTGGTATACGTATTCATCTTAGTCAGGTTTGTACACCCAAAAAGCTTGCTAGCTTTTGTCAACCTCAGCTTCTCTGATAAAAGACGTTGCCTCACCTTACCAACTTTTCCTTGCTGAAGCTGTGCTCTGTGTGTCCCTGAACAAGAGCTTTTCTAGTTACTGACTTTCGTTTGGGAATGTACTTGAATTTTAGTATTATCCGTGAATATCCGATTGCTGGACCCCAGTGGCCTGGAGGTATTTTGGCAGATGAGATGGGTCTTGGAAAAACAGTAGAAGTGTTGGCTCTTATTCTGACTCATACCCGACCAGACATTAAACAAGATGATCTGACATTACCTGAGGTAAGAAAACCAGGATAAGGTTTAGTATGAAGAAAATACTTTTCAGAATTAATGGAAAATACACTTCTTCTCTTGAGTTTATTGCTTTCTGTTTTATAGAAGTCCAGATTTAAAGCTGGATTAAAGTACAGTGAAAGTTTTTGCTTTGTAGGATGTGGTACTCGATGGCATAAATAATGGAATGGTTTGCATGGGAAGCAATTGATAGTTTGCCGTTGTTGAAGGGTGTTAGCAGGCAACTGCACTGTTAATAGGCTGTTGGTAATTTACACGCGATCCTGGAGCGTATAAATATGTAATTTAGTCTACTGTGTTGGAAATCATTCTCTTCACTTTGTTGTATTGATGAGTATCAGACATCCATTAGACATATGTTCTGGGCTAAAATAGGGATGACTTAAATTCAATGAATAGAGATTTTTGCTCCCCCCTCTATTTCATAAAATAAATGGGCTTATTTAGCAGCAGTTTTCCATCTTTTCATTTTCCTCATCGTGCATCCTGTGAAAACTTAGCACATTCACTAAAACAAAAAAATTCTCTCTGAAGGGAGAGAACCTTTATCCTTAAGTAAACTCTTACCACTTCTGTGGGTTCCATCCTTTTGAATTCATGGCAGCCAGTTTCATTGTACATCTATTCATAGCGATTCCTGCCTGCTTGTAATTTTATCAGCTAAAAAGAAAGAATAAGATTCTTCTTAAATGTATCGGAGGGTCAGCACTGAGGAGTGTAAAGAGGGTGTATTAGCACTAAAGCATCTGGACATCAACAGGCAACAGTAGCTAGAGACCATAGCTTTTGGAGAGCTGGAGTTACGAGACTATTTCATGATATGAGTAGCTGGGACAGACAGCTAATATTTTGGGACCTTTATGAACTGAATTATATGACGTTACCTGTGGTTAAAAGGCATTATTCCACTCATCCAGAAGGCCCCTTGTCATCTGTATTTTTCTTGTCTTCAAATATATAATGTCTTTTTATGATGTGCTGAAAAAAAACAAAACAAAACAAAAGTGCTTTATTCCAACAGAGACTTTCTGGATGACTCCTGGCCCGTGTAAGCCAATGTCAGAATCACTCCAAGTATTTCAACTCACTGTAGGGCTCAAACAGTGTCTGGAATTTCATGGCGGTTACTGTTAAGAGCTCTGCAATGAATACAGCTATAAAACAGTTAATCATAGAAATATTGGCACTGCGTTTGTTCCAGCTTTGGGATCCATTTTTGTATCCCGGTTCTTGAGTATATATCTCCTTGAATTAAATCACTATTCCTGAATCACCAGTCATAGAGTAAATTTTTGGGAGGCAGTCCCTAAAAAGAGAAACTAACTGGAACTTTTCAATCTATATTGCTTACCTTCTTTTGTGTTTCTAGCTATGTATTAAACATAAATTTTTCTCCCCTCCATCAGTAACCTGGATCACTTACAGCTATAGATTCCTGCAACTTAATTCTGAAGTAGTGGAGGACCCAAGCAGCTTGCAGGGCTGCTCTTTCTCTTATCTGTGTAGGGTGCTGAACACAATTCGCTGAGAAACTGAACTGGATGGGGTAGCACTTTGTACCCTAAAAATGAGCTGTCTGAGCAAATTAGTGAAATCAGAGCACACATCTATAGCAGCTCATGCTTATTTTCAAATGTGAAAAGATTAATGAAGTTCAGAATTGCTGTGAAGAGACATGAGCTAATAACTGTTAAATGTTGTCTGCATTAGGGTAAGCTCGTAAACTTCTTTGTTCCACCTCAACCTTTAGAAGGAAATAAAAAGAAAAAACCAAGGGAAATGGAGCTTAAATTGAAGGAAAAAATACAATATCCCAGTAAGTATTTCTGGTTAATTTTTTTAATACCTTTTGCTTTTGTCATAAGTCTTTTATTGGCCATGAGTTCTAGGCTATTCTTCACTTCAGCAGAATGAAATGGTTCTTTTGTTAAACACTGTGATGAAGGATTGCATGCTACAAACAGGTGATCCACACTGAAAAGTAAAGTTACCAACTCGCATCTCTGTGCTACAGAGCTCCATGTATCTAAAGGTCGTTGTAAGACAGTTTATGCCTTTAACTGAAATACACTCTCTTTTTATAAGCCTCAGTAAGAAATCAGGTGACTTATTTCTGTTGCTACTCAATATTGTCTTAAAATCAGTGAAAAATAGCAATTTGTAGGGCTACCTCAAGTAAAGCATTGTAAAAACTGCTGCCTGTCTCTTTCATTTTTTTAGATGAACACAGCGTTTAGAATTCCCATAATATGCGTTCTCCGGGGTAACTTTCATTTTATCTGACATGTAAGATTCTTTTGCTTTGATTCTACATATAGGCTTACGAGTGATGATATTAGCAGCTGTAAAGGAAATGAATGTGAAGAAAGGAGCATCCATTATTGCAATATTTAAGTACATCAGTGCTATATATAGGTATGACATACAGAGAAATAGGCGGCTTCTCAAAAGAACACTAGAAAAACTAATTGCAGAACAAGTAGTAGAGCAAGTCAAAGGACATGGTCTGGCTGGGTCTTTCAAGCTGGGAAAGAATTACAAGGAACAGAAGAGGCGAGAAAGAACCAAAGAGCAGGTAAAATATGCTGCCATAGTTGCTTCAAAGAATGTTGCAAAGGCAGATCTTATTTCTACCAATTGCATGCTGCTCTCAGCTGTGTTGTCGGTGTGCGCTAGTACAGTGATGCTGGCTTACTGATAAGAAATGAAGAAAACTGCAGCATTTGCTTTGACATCAATGAACAAAGAAGCAGAAATCATAAGCAGATCAAATTTGGGACTAAAATGTTAATTGCATCTGTCAAATCTTTTAAAATAGTGCTGCGGGGGCTGGCAGATGTATTGTTCTTACTGTGAAGTTGTCTTTTAAACACTGGTAAACATTAACCAAATCTTGAAACTGAAAATTGATATAAAATCCTGGTATCTATATTTCAGTGTGTTTATATGTTCCAAAAAAAAAAAGGTGAGGAGAAAGTCTGACATTCTTATTTAATTTCACTTTGCAGATAGCAAAGAATTCAGAAAGCATTCGGAAGAAGCAGTTGATTGATGCAAAAACTCAAACCAAAGAATCAAGAAATAGTGATGCCACTTCTGAAAATGTCCTTAAAGCCCCTTTACGGGTGGATATCACCATGGAAGAACACGATTATTGTACAACTAGCAAAAAGAACAGGAAATCTGAAGCAGATCATGAGAACTGTGTAAAAGAGAGTTTAGGAAGCTGTGGTCCCAAAGTCTCCCGATTTGCATGGCAGCCTCCTGGACTCCAGTGACATGAAGAGTCATCCCGATTTTGATGTTTCTAAAACTACAGCTGGTGTCCAGCAGGAGGTCCCAAAGGACCAATCCTCACATTCCCAAGAATGCGCTGGCAGTAGCATACAACATACCAGTTCAGTATTTCCATTTAATACCTCTGAATATCGTTTTGAATGCATCTGTGGTGAGCTTGGATTGGCTGACTACAAAGCTCGTGTGCAGTGCCTGAAATGTTACTTATGGCAGCATGCAGAATGTGTAAATTACAAAGAGGAAAACCTGAAGATCAAGCCCTTCTACTGTCCCCATTGTCTCGTGGCAATGAAACCAGTTTCTACGGGAGCAACTCTGATCATTTCTCCGAGTTCTATTTGTCATCAGTGGGTAGATGAGATCAACAGGCATGTAAGATCATCTTCTCTTCGAGTTCTGGTAAGGTTATATAGCTTCATATTCTGGAGAGTTACTTTATCAAGGCTCAGGGCTTCCTGTCAGACACCCAGTGTCACATGAAGTTCAGAGGTTTCTTTGTCCTCTGTGTCAGAATTCTACATTTCTTGCTATTAGACCTATGCTTTGGCACCGCATGGTGTATTTGGCCTGGAAAGACTCTCTGCATTTAGTTCTTTATTTTTTGCTTAGTAGTTGCTCACTGGGAGGTGATACAGTGAACTAGATACTTTTATCAAATGGAAGCAAATTTTTGAGCAGTTGCAACAGGAGGTGATTTCAGAGAGGGAGGGCTGTTTGCGTTTGGTTTTTTTTCTGAAGGATTACCATGGAACTTAGAAAGGCCTAACTACAGGTATTTTAGCAGTGTCAGGTCTCACTATACATTTGCACCTAAGCAGCTTTCTGACAGTTGCTTCTCATTTCATTCTAGATAAAAACAAGTGTTTCGATAGGTAGAGAGTGTACTTTTGAATTTCTGGTTCTCAGGCTTTACAAAAGAAGTCTTGGCCCTTGCTGTTTACTGAGAAGATCACCATTACAACTTGGGCATTGTCTGTATAACGTTTGCCGTATTTATTAGGGTGTTGCGTATCTGTAAATCTTGTATTGTCCTTTTACTTGATTTCTAATAGCTCTGCCACTAAAATAAACCTAATTATACATATATTAACTATGGCTATACAGGATTTTTTAAGTATAGTTATCACAGTGTTCAAGACTAGCCATTGTCTTTTATTAATGATGTAGTCAAGTCTTGTCCTTTGTATTTTTAGTAGGCAAGAACCTTTGTAATGATAAAGTGCTTTGAGAACCCTTATATTTTGAATAAAATAACAGTAGTAGCAGATTGATAAAGAGAGGAAGCTTTGTATTCAGGGGTATATCTGATACCTTCAGCTATCTTGCATAGATGCCCAATGTATAAATGAATTTTAGACCTCCAGCAAGCCATTTGTGTGAGCAATCTAATTAGCTTTAGTGCAGCAACTAACAAATGTGTAGAACTTGCACAGTTTTCATAGGACCCAGTCCAAGTTTTATACCAGCTTTGATGAAAACTGTCAGAAATAGATTTACATGGTAACGGTAAAATAGCTTAAATGCTGAATGTCAGTACTTTAAGCTGTATGACACCTTCCATTCTAAGACACTGTTTTCACTTTCTTTTAACTGCCAACTATAAGTCACCCAGACTTGCTTTCAGTGTTGCTTCAAAATGAAAATTTGTTGGGATCTTTACAGAAAAAGTTAAAATGAAAATAGTACAGATGTTTTGAAGAACCAGTTTCCCATGTTAACAGGTTTTGCATTGCATGTGAAGAGTGTTTTTTGTTCTTCCAACTGCTTACAACCCATGGGAAATTCTAATGGTTTTATGTAATAGAACAAGAAATTAAAATTTATCTGTAGGTCTTGCTTTGTGGCAGGTTGTCTTTTCCTGCTGCTTTGAAAACAACCAAAACTTGGCCAAGTTATAAACCTCCGTAAAATCTGTTCATAAATACTTGGAAGAGATCATTAGACTTCAACAGCTATTTTTTCTTTTTTCTTCCTAACAGTTGCTTCAATGAGCATGCTTTTTTTTCTTTTTTTTTTTCCCCTTCTTCTTCTTTCCCCCCATCCCGTTCTCCCTCTTTAGTTGATGTGCATTGATCTGGCAGCACCTGCTGTGTTGTTGCGTTGGGGCTGAACAGAAATTTTGTGCAAGGGTTTCTTTCAGTTGACAGAAGCATTGTTACCATGTACTCAAATGTAGAGGAAGTTTATTACTGAAAGGAAAATTATAGTAACAGTGAAATTAACAGTAACATTATGTGCTGATCATCAAGGGGTAAAGAGGAGGGAAAATCAACTCAGGTTTTATAGAGTCATCTTTATTTTGGTATTTTTAACTATTAGTGGCATGAATTAAGAGAACATTAAAGTTTGTGACACTATGAGGTACTGGAAAGATGGTGTGATTTTTCCTAAATCGCAAAAGTGTTTGTAGGTAGTTGCAGATAAGAATGGACCGTCTTGGTTAGTGTTTATATAATAAATTGTGAACTTACAGAATGAGAGAGGAATAGAAAGATGCTAGCTATTTGAAGATGACACTAGAATATAGATTCTTTCTAAAAAAAGATAGGGATATTCCTGTATCTGTCAGAAGAAAGCCTTATTTATTTTAATATTGTGATTAATATTAATAGATAAATGGTAAGAAGTAGCTGATGGTAAAATTCTTAAAGTAAGCAATGGATGCCTGTAACTTTGAAGTATGTGTCTGAGGTAAATTGGGAGCAAGAGAAAAAAGCTTGTATGAGAAGGGAAAAAAGGTGATTGATATATAGCTCTAGTAATAATTGCTCTCAGTAGCTTAAAAATCCTGGAGATTACAAAATGCTCCCATTTTAAAAATATGTGTTTATTTTGTGCTATACCATACGTTATTTGACATTTTAATGTGTTTTGGTGTTGTAAGTATGTTGGGACTCCTAATACATGTACTGTATTTTCTTCAGATATGAAATGCTATTGTGGGGAAGCATATAGTAAAATAAGTTTGGTTTAGCTTGGTAATTTTTTTATTTAAACTGCTTTATGCTTCTGAAAGGATTATGCTTAGAATGACAAGGGAGATAAGAAAAATACTTCTGATATTAGAACAAATGTCAATATGAAAGATTTATAATAATATTCTGTTGGTGCACAGGAATTGTTTCTTATTAGGGTATTCTTTCTATTTCATGTGTCTCTGTAGAAATCCTTTTTGCAAATAAAACATTGCCCAGAGTATAATTTCGGGGGGGGGGGAGGTTGTGGATTTTTCTTTTAATATTTCACTGCATACTTCTGTCTTTGCCTAATCATCCATGAAATTCTTGGGGCGCTGGGGAGAAAGGTAATACATCTACGGTAAAGGAGAGGAGAGAACAGGACATGTAACACTGACTGCCATAACGTTGCTCCGTACAACATTACAGAATACTTAATCTTGCACACAACTGTTTCAACAAATAACTGTTGTAGCAAATACTGAAGTCCACTTTTCTTCAAAGTAGGAAAATAAGTAATGTTTTGCGAAGATATAAATACTTACACATAAAAAATTTTGCCTCAATGTCTGTATTGCATTTATTGTCTGTGTTACTTGTATGGGTTTCCCACCACGCTACTATATGAATACAGGTTTCATGAATGATTTTGTATTATATGAATAACACTTCTAAAAGCATGCACATATTAAGCTGTGCTGGTAGTTTCGCATTTTTATTAAAGCGTCTCTTACCTTCATTCTTTGCTATTGTGCTATTGAATACAAATCCATGTAGGTGTATCAAGGTGTGAAGAAGCATGGCTTTTTGCAGCCACACATGTTGGCAGAGCAGGAGGTGGTTATCACCACCTACGATGTCCTCCGCACTGAACTGAACTATGTAGACATACCCCACAGTAACAGTGAAGACGGGCGCCGTTTCAGGAACCAGAAGCGGTACATGGCCATCCCAAGCCCCTTGGTAGCAGTGGAGTGGTGGAGGATCTGCCTTGATGAAGCGCAAATGGTTGAATGCACTACTGCAAAGGTATGACATTCGCAGTCATGCATTTATTTAACTTGAAAAGGTTTTGACAAGCTTATTGTAAATAATACAATAGACTTCCCTCTCCCCCTCATAACATTCCATGCACTCAGGCAATTTGTCCTTGTATCTTGTTCTTTAAAAGTGAATTTTCTGTTGGAGATACTTACTATTAATGGTTCTCTTGTTGGAATTTTGGCAGACTGTGAGGTATATCCGGCTCAAAAAATACTTAATCTATAGCGACAGTTTAAAGAACTAGGTCATCATGTTGTATATGGTGTTTGATAGTTTCAAACAAGACGCTAGCCTGTTCAGTGACATGGTTCAGAGGCATAGATAGGTCCTTTGGGTCTAGAAGCTAAAATAGTCAGCAGCGTGTCTGCAGACTCTAGGGCTGCAGTCTGCAGAGGGAGATTATTTTAATTAGTATTCATCCAGTCTTTTCGCCCAAGACAGGAAGACAAAAATGCTATGTATGTAATGGCTTATAGACTTTATTTTTTTTTTTTACATACAGTTTATTTTGCACTGTTTGCCTTTTGGAAACCCTTAATTGCACTTGATTACTTGGAAGTGGATATGGCTTTTTATCAGCTTGCAGTTACCTTCAAAAAAGCTCAATAATTTTATACACATTTTTATAATATATTGTACCCATGCTGCTCATAGGTCTGCTAATCTTACATACTGAAAAGACGTTCAGACTTCTTAAAAGGAAGGTCCATGTGTTTTCAGATTGTGTTCCACACTATCTTTTGTTTTCCCCTTCCTGCCATTGGTTCTGTCTTCTTTTGCTAGGCTGCTGAAATGGCACTCCGTTTAAGTGGGATCAATCGCTGGTGTGTCAGTGGCACTCCTGTGCAGCGAGGATTAGAAGGTGAGATTTTATGTAGCAGTGTCATCTGTGGGTTTTCCTTGTGCTGATAATTAGGTAGTGGTTTGAAGCAGTTGAAATGTCTGCTGCTTTTGCTCTGAATTCATTAGGTGCTCTGCCTTGGTAAGCCATAAACTTCAACCATATAATAAAGCCATCAATAAATGTATCAATGTAAAAATTGCAGAGCTGAAATCTCTTTTTCGTCTCAAATTAGACAAATACTTTAGGGAGTAGAGAAACGGTATGTCAAACAGCTGACTCAAGTCTGTTCTTCAGTTTTCACTTAGAGTGGGTAAATATTAACCCCTCTCTGTCACAGCTAAAGATAGTCTGCTCTGCTTACAGAATCCTTCTAACTGTCAAATACAAGAAGCGAAACTGTATTTGCTTTTTGCATAGCCCTGTATGAACTACTGTGGGCATCAACTGGCATGAATATAAATTCTAAAAATTGTACTAAAGCTTAATGAAACTGTATTAAATCCTTATGTAAGGAATTAGTGAATTGAGATGTGTGGAGTAGGGAGCTGGATGTTAGCAGGTGTCATTTATCTTGTCTTTTTTGTGAGTTATTCCATTTCTGTAGACAGGCTTCAGACAGAGATAGAAAAAAGGCAAGGGAACTAACTTCTTTATCTCCCTCTGTTCTCTGATTGATTTAGGAATATGTGCTACACATTGAAGCAATGAGTTTGAAAGTGGGTAAATCAGTGTCAGCATTTGTGAACTATTTTCAGATACCAAACTATTATAAAAGTCAATATGGTAGATTAATTCATGAAATTGTGGATTAAACTTATAAATACACGTAATAGTTGTGAGAATAGGTAGTTAATAAAGCAAACACTATAGAAGGACGTGATTGATTTGACCATCATGATTAACTTTATCACACATAAGAAGTTGAACAAGTTGATTTAATACATATCTGAAATATTGTCCATAATACATGTTGGCCGGGTGCTCGGGCTGTACTGGGGCAGCCCCCATCACATAGGGGATGAAAACCACTGACTAATTTGAATCTATGCCCTTGCTGCTGTAATAAAGTGGGGTAGGACCTCTGGGTAAACTAAACTGTTTGCTACATAGAAATGATTCCCAGGATTTTTCTTCCTCTGGTCAATGATGTATTCGGCAAATCTCTTATGGCTCTCAGCTGAGTACCAAAATTACCATAAAGCTAACAGAATAAAGAATGTAGCCACCAGATCTTTAAGAACTATCTATAAGATACCATCATACCTTTCCATTTCTGCATTTAACCATGTGCTTCTGTATTTTTCCCAGTAAGATTTAGATACAAGCTTAAAGTCACTATGTCCTTCAGTTTCATCCGCAAAACTGAGGAGTTTCTGAATTGGGCAGAATTAGCAAGCTGTATTCTCTCAATTAGTAAGAAAACAATAAAGTGTGTTTTGTTAATTTCTTCTGCCTTAGAAAAGTCTTCTGAATTGCAGCCCCTTTTAGGATGGTGGGCAACAGACAGTTGGTGCACAGCAGGCTGTGAAGTAATGGTACTGCGCAATATTGTTTTAGAAAAACCTGGCAATCCCAGTTAACCATATGCAATCATGGAATTTGTGCCTCTCACCCCTGCTCTGAATACGTTTAAATTCATTGCTCTAGTCTGCTAAACTTGAAATTAGGAAGGTATCTCACAAATAGTTATATTCTAGCAAGTTCTATGAAAATGAACAACTAGCTCAAGCAGAGAATCCCCACCTTCCCCCCACTGGATCCCCTGCCTCAAATTAGCTATTTTGGTGAGGGAATGACTGGAAAACAAGTGGAAAAGATAATGGCCAGAATGTAGTTGCCTTGTGCCTGGTAACCTTTCTATGAAAGTTAACTTTTTTGGAGGCATATTGTGAAGTATTAAAACACAAACATTGTACTAAAACACTTTATTTTCTTGACAGATCTGTATGGATTAGTCCTTTTTCTTGGAATTGATCCTTACTGGGTCAAACATTGGTGGGACCAACTTTTATATCGACCTTACTGTAGGAAAAATCCCCGGCCTCTCTACAGTCTAATTGCCAAGATAATGTGGAGATCAGCAAAGAAGGATGTGATTGACCAAGTAAATAAGAGTTTTGGGCTTTAAAATTCCTGAACAACATTTATCAATAACTTTATTTGCGAGTTACATATTTTCTTTTTTAATTGCAGATTCAAATCCCTCCTCAGACAGAAAATGTACACTGGCTTCACTTTTCTCCTGTGGAGAGACACTTCTATCATCGCCAGCATGAGGTGTGCTGCCAGGATGCATTGGCAAAACTCAGGAAGATTTCGGACTGGACTCTTAAGCTTAGTAGCCTAGATAGAAGGACTGTGACTTCTATTCTGTACCCTTTGCTGCGGCTGAGGCAGGCCTGCTGTCATCCACAAGCTGTTCGGGGAGAGTTTTTACCATTACAGAAAAGGTGAATTTCTGTCACTTCCTAAATGGCTTGCTTTATCCAAAGCAAAATTCTAATTGTCCCTAACGGTGCGAGATCTTGTACAGTTCTCAAGCCTAATTTTAAGCTTCTTTGGTTAAACATGTGACTATACCATGCCAAGCTATCTGACCTCAGAAGCTGAATAGGATGCAGCAGGGTATTTAGTGTAATTCTTGTGTTAAATAACATAGTACTGAGAGGCAGTTGTTTGTGCAGTAACATTTAAACCTTATGATGGTGATGGATACTAGGGTGTTGCAGGTGACAGACTGAGTGTGAAACAAACTAGAAACTGTTCAAATGCTTTTTTCCTTTTTTTTTTTTTGCATGCTTTCACGATCATCTTCCTCACAAGTGCCCTGGAAATACCAGTTTGGTCTCAGCCTTTGTTAGACCAAGGGCATGTTGCTAGCACTCTTTGCGAAACGTAGCTGCTACTTTTTCAATTAGAGGGGGGTTGTGAAAGAGCAGGCTGTTTCCATTCCAGGCTCTCGGAGTGCTGTCTGTGTTGTTTCTTTTTTAAGCTACAGGTAGGGAAGAACTTCAACTTTTAACATTACCAGTGTTATTTCTGCTGTTTCCTGGTCTTGTTCATTCTATTCAGTCTCTTTCTATCCTTTATGAAGTTTTGTGTCCTACCCCTTCCCTTTTCTCATACAGCTGTAGCTGACTTTGTACCTACTTCAGCAGGGATCAGCAGTGGACACTGTGTTGTAGTGCTTTCTGACAGTCTGCTAGTGGGGAAGCAAGGACTCAAATGTGGGAGAAATCAATATTCCCACCAGCCCATACAAGAATATTTGCGTTAAAATGAGCAAGTGGATTACAAATGAAATGTGTAAACTTGAGCTGAGTATGCTGGGGACAGCTTAGTACTGCGTTGGTTTTGGTGGATTGGTTGCAGAGTGACAGATGCATAGTAACTGTGGTGGAAAAAGTAGCAGTGAAAATTAAATCTTTCTTAAAATCATATGTACAAAGAAAAGTCATTTCCCAGCACTATTTACATATCTTTTTTGTGAACCAGGCTTGACTGCAGCAGTGGACATTTGCAGAACAGAGAGAAGATTTGGCCTCTGGCTTTGGTTACATGTAAGAGTATAATGAAGAAGTTCAGTGCTAGGAACTTTGATTAAGAGAAATTTACTGAAACAAGGAAGTTGATCCTGGGGCATATGGATAAGAGAAACTGGCCTGAAACAAGAAAGCTGAGTTTGGAGCATATTCTATGCTGGGTGACTTTTTTCCCACCTGTGTAGTGAAAGTTCTAAATGAGAACATCTCCTCAGCAGAAGTACAGCCCTCAAAAGGGAGTTTTCTAGGCTCCCCTAGTTAAACTGAGTAAAAAAAAAAGTCATCTTTTTGTCTTAATTGGTAGTCTCAGGCTATGTATCAAATTGCATACTTTATATGTACATCTTTTTGCTTTTATAATTTTTCTTGAAACTGCTGATAGTGTGTAAAATGAAAGGTAAGTAGTAATGGGAGAAGTATCAGAGTATGAGCAGCAGGTGCTATGTATATTTGCCCATACCTCTGCAGAATTCAGCTAATTATAAATAGTGATTGTATTGATTTAAGGCCTACTGTAGTGTAAACTCAAGGATCACTTTCTGCAAATGGAAGTGTTGCAAGGAGGGTAAAATAAAGGCCTAGTCAAGGATACTCTTCCAGCATACCTTGGGCCCAGTCTGCATAGGAGTTGGGTCAGCTCTTGCTCTACTCCACAGTGCTAAAAGCCAAATAGTAAATGCTTCTTCTGAAGGTGAATGAGGCTGAGGAGCAGAGTTTTGGGGAGGGGGATAGTGTCTGGTCTCACAGCAGCAATTGGTCATAGAAGCAGCCTCAGGTCAGCTGCTGCAGACTGCTGTTGCAGTTTAATCTCCTGTCTCTTCTCATCAGTCGTCTTCTTGCCTGGATTCTTTGTCCCTTGGCCTTACTCCAAGCTGTCTTTCATGCTTCTTTCTTTCTTTCTTTCTCATCTCTGTTCTTGCTTCTCCCCCTTACCTCTCCATTTGCTGTATTTTTATGTTAAGCTAATTCTAAGTTCCTCTCATGAATTACAAATATTACAAACAAATGTAGAAAAGGAAGTTTAAAATTATACTTGCTAGTCTTCACTGTTCTCACTTCACACATTCTCTTCTTTACCTTGACATCTCATGTGTTTCGTATGTTTAGATTGGTAGTGGAGGGGAGAAATGTAGTCTCTGATAGCTGTTTTCGTTTGAACAGCATCTAGCAAAATGAGGTCTACTTTTACTTGTTTCTGGTTCACAACTGTAACAGAAGGAGCAAAATATTTTGCCCTGTGAAGGATTTTTTTACCTAGTTCTAATTTTCCTCTTGCTTCTCATTTCTTTCTGTTTTTAGGAGATGTCAACTTCTTGACATACTCAAGTTAGGGTAAAGCTCTAGCTGGAAGAAAATCTGACACCTAGGGTTTATATTAAGTTTATTGAACTAGGGTTTATATGTAAATAAAATTTAAACATTTGCACAGTATGTTGAATGCATGTAACAATCTTTTATGCTGCACAGCATGGCAGTTTTACTTCTGTAGTATTGTGGTTTTCTTTCAAATTTGAGCCATTTGGTTTCCATTTCAGCACCATGACCATGGAGGAACTATTAACATCTCTGCAGAAGAAATGTCGAACAGAGTGTGAGGAAGCTCACCGACAGTTGGTGTGTGCTCTTAATGGCTTAGCTGGTATCCATATCATTAAAGGTAAGACTGGATGGCTGTAGCGTATTCTTTACTTCTTTTAGTAGGCTAATTATGGTTTAGATGACTCCATGTAAAAATAGTGGCTTTTTTGAATTCAGGGAAAAAGTCATAGTGAAATCCTGGGAAACAAGACAGGCTTGTAACAGTGTTTGTAACAAAAGAATAGGTATAGTTTCATGTACCTTTGAGATGTCTCAGAGTATTCCTGGCTTTTTTGGTTTATATTCTTTCTTGATTCTACCATCTGTGTACTGGGAGGATAAAAGAAATCATACTTGTGTAATTGTACTTAACCTGCGTTTGTTTTATCGTACTGCTTTCTGGGCTTCCTTTGTGTCCCCTGCCATGCAAACTGCTATGCTGACTGTGGAATCTCTTTGCTGCTGTCTGCTATATGGCACTGTCAATGTAGATTTTGTCTGAATTAGGAGGAAAAAAGCTTTGAATGGGAAACAAAAATAATTACTTTAATCTTGAATGTCCCACTAAACAAAATAATAATAAATTAAAATGACTTAGTCATGAATGTGGAAAAAAATACCTCTTTGCAAAGCAATAAGTCTTCTAAAGTTGATAAGCTGCTTGAATTTTTCCAGCTCATGTTAAAATCTTCCTTCAAAGAAGAGAACAAGCTAACTACCTGTTCTGTTACTTGCCTTTACAGAAAGACTACGTTCAGATTCTCTAGTCTGTAGTTAATAGGTTTGAAATACTTTTATGATTGCAGGATACAGATCAAGTTTTTCACATAGAATTAAGTGCTTAAAACGATTTCTGTACAGATTAAATACTTCTAAAATACACTAGTATCAAAAATTAAGTTCGGCCTTTTTTGAAAGGCGGATTAATGAAAATTCCATCTGGTGAGAAACAAAAGCTGGACTGAGACAGAGTTCTGGTCTATAGTTTCCTCCTTGCCCCCCAGCATTACTGTTACACTCAGTCTTTATCAGCAAGGAGGAAGCACACCTTATATATAAGTAAAGCCATGAATTTGTTAGTATAATTGAAATCTTATAGGTCTAACTGTTATTAGTCCAGATCTAATTGTTACAGGTGAAAAAAGGATAATAATCACACTTATTTGTTTCTATTGCTTGTCCTGCTTTTATGCTCACCTGTCTACTGCCCTTCAGGGTTCTGAGGTCAGTGGTTTGATACTGGTGGTGGCAGTGCTGTGGCTGGTTGTCACCACCTACAGTTCTTCATAAGGAGGAGTAAGATGTTTGCGTTGATGGTTTCTGCTTTCTCACTCAAGGATCCAATGAAGGTCATTTTTATGTTTGCTAGCACACTTTTACACCTTTTTCTTCATTGGTCTGCAGCTCCACGATAACACCAAATTTAGCGTACATGCCTTTTATGAATGTTACATACTATTTCTTTGTTCTCTTTGTTGCCCCTAAACCAGTTTTGTCCAGCTCTAGGTCTGCGTTTCTTTGACTGTGGGTGAGTTGTTTATAGCCATGGCTTCCTTATTCACTGCCAAGCCTGTGCACCATCTCTTAGCATCCCATGGCTGTACTCTACACTGCATCCTGTATCTTTACTTTTCAAGACCTCTGCTATTGTTACGGGGCCTGTATTTCTCTACACTACAGCATTGTGTTAGTTGTAAATATCTCATTCTACATGGAATAACTGCTTGTTACTGCTATCTATATAAAGCTGTGATTTTTACCATGCAAAGATAAACAACAGTTTTAAAAAAAAATTAGCCGTAGACACCTAGTGAATTAAAGAAATTGCTGTCACAGCTAAGCCAAGCAAAAGGCCCAGGCAGGTCAAGAAAAATTCAAGAGAGGCTTGACAAGCCTCAAGCTTCAGGCCTTGCAAATTCAGCACTAGCTTTTGACCTGTTACTAGTACTGGCAATAGTATTTTGCAGGACTACAGCCTTACAACTGGCAACTGTTTCACTGTAAGAAGCAACAAATCTTGTTGCACTAGAGTGGTTATACTTCTAGAGAAGTAGAAAGATGACTTTTGGTTTACTCTGTCTTTATACATTTCACATCCCTGTATTTCTCCATGTTTTAAGAGTCCTCTAAGACTATTACTGGCTAAGTAAATTTGTCGGTTGAGAAAAAGTAAAAACTGATTATTTTTTTTTTTGCTGCTTTTCCATGCGCAACGTCAATTCTGAATTTCTTTTTTAATTTATATAATCTGTTTTCTGAGAAGTGATTGTGATGTTAGCAGCTTACATTAGTAGTTATGCTCTCTGCATGTATTTAATCATTTCTGCATTTCTGAGGTATGACACAACTTTCATTGTTTTCACTGGAAGACTGAATAACATATTTGCAGTGCAAATTTAGTAAAGTATCACTGCAGTGAGTTGTAGATAGGTTTTGGTTTGGTTTTTTTGCTGTGGATTTTTTTGGTTTTTTAGTGCAACATGTGAGACTTTTTTTGAACTTACGCAGCTGTGAATACATATTTTAAGATCAAGAAGTCTACAGATCTTCCAGTCATAAAAAATATTTAATTTGGAAACTGTTTTAGTCTTTGTAAAATACAATACTCTGTCTCTTACCAGTTTTTCCGGTGGCTGGGGGGAATGACACGGGCCGGGGACAGACACAATGAATAGGGAAGATTTGCTCAAAGACAAGCAGATATTATATAGCCTCTCTGAAAACATCTTAGTACGTTACAAGTGATGGCCAGTCATGGCTGCTTGTATATCTAAAACCCAACACAGTATGTATATGTGTATGTTTTTGTTACTTTTTTTTTAATTCAGGAGAATATGCATTGGCTGCAGAGCTGTACAGAGAAGTGTTACGATCTTCTGAAGAGCACAAAGAAAAGCTCAAAACAGATTCCTTGCAAGTGAGTGAGCATTCAAATGTAAAGAGACATAGTTAAGAACTGGAGTACTTTAGATTTAATTTAACAGGTCAGTCTTTTGTTCCTCCCAGTGGTGTGCTGAATGATTCTTTCAGCCTGCTGTCTTTATCACAATCTTTAGATAGGAATCTGTCCAGTGACCTTCACATTTCCTTTTTTTTATAAAAGCTACTGTATTTCTAAAAACTTCTGCTTGTGAGTCTTCATGATACGCCAGAAGCAGTGTATGATCTCCACCTGCTGTTCTGCAATAAACTTAACAAGCTGAAATACTAGACTTGTGTATGTGACTGCTCACGTTAATGGTACTATATTACATCGTGTGAATACAGGATGCTGGGTGTGCGTTGAGAATTATATTAATGTGCAAAATGATAGAGAATAATAAAATTGTTGCACTGCAGAAGATGCCCTGAAAGGGCATCAAAACATGAAAAAGAATCAAAGTGAATTTTCTCTTCAGGCAATATATTAATGCATTTTGAATACTATATTAAAAATTTGAATATATTTTCCTGGTAAAAAACAATGGTTCTTTAAGTAACATCTTTATATTTCTTCAAGAAATATCAGTTCTAAATTGACCAAATTTCTCTTAAGCATAACAAGATACATAAAATCTTAATGACAGATAAATAAGTGATCAGTTGTCTATTTCTTTACTGTGCTTGCTTCACTAAGTAGGTTGTTGTTTGATTATCTTGCATGTGGTCATCTGATCGCTCCCTTGCGCTTCTTTGATCCTTCCTTCTCCTTTGTGACTCCCCAGAGGCATTTTTCACTTAGTGTAGCCATATCAGCATAAACTTGTTAGCTACTCATAACAAGATTAATTAAACTGTTTTACTGGATTATGCAATCAAATAAAGCTTTTTTTTTCTCAAAATGTACACTGCCTAATAATTGTCTTTGTGTAATAAAACTTAGCTTCTGTTGAGTACTTCCCAATTGTGCAGGCTTAGCCTTTTAAGATAATAGCAAACCACTGCTGACCAGCGCTCTTCAGTGCTGAGAGAGAGTAATAGGGCAAAGACAAAGTGAATCCAGGCGGATTAGGAGTATGAGACAGAATCTGATGACTTGGTATCAAACTGGCCTGCTGATTTGCTTTTGAGGTGTTGAAGAAGGTCTTTTTAATATTTCATTTCCTACCTCAGTAAAATGAGGAAAAGAATGTTTATTTTCTTTATAAGATGCTTCCAGATTAACAGAGGAACAAAAAACAAAACTAATTTTAAATGAATACTAATTTCTTGTTGTAAGCTTTCATTGCTGTTTAAGCTTTTCGTGTCACAGATGTTACAATGTATTTTTTCATGATTGCTGTTGACTTTGTATATATTTAGAGACTTCATTCTACACACAATTTGATGGAATTGTTGTTGGCAAAGCACCCAGGAATTCCCCCGACTTTGCGTGATAGCCAACTTGCAGAAGAGGTAAACATTGTTCATTTTTATATAAATACATTTTGAAGAGCACTTTTTTATTTTTTATCCTTCATTATTTTCTCTAACTAAAAAAAATAAAATAGCTTTCAAGTTAACTACGTACATTTCCTTTCAGATTAGTAAAATCAAGAGTTGTTTAGTGTGTGAGATGAGAGCAGAAACGTCCAGGAAAATGCTGCTGTTCTGAATGCTTGCTGATCTCTGTTATGTTGTGAGTGTGTTTTATGGAAGTTGTAATAATTTTTGTATCTAAAATGTGATTTCCCCACCCTGACAATGTTCTTGTGGAAATAACTTACATAGATGTTACTGATAAAGAATACATCATCCTGAATTCTTTTCAGTCCTTTATTTCCTTGCGTTTCTTTAGCTTTTCTCATTTTAACTGCAGATAATCAGTCTTCTCTAGGTGAAGTTTATTTTTCTTGCATAGTTTCCCTCCATTCCAAAACACTTCCCCATCTCTATCTGAACATCCCACTCGGAGCAGGATCAACACTTGATTTCTGACCAGATAGCTCAGAGCTTATTTCACAACTTACCTGGGCAGCCTGTTCCAATACTTCATAATCCTCATAGTGGGGGGAAAAAAAAAAATCACAATAGACCTCCCATTCCAATTTATAGCCACTGTCCCTGGTTTACTTGCCATGTACTTCAGTAAAGTGCCTGGTTCCTGATTCTTGGTCATTTCCTTCTGGCTGCTGGAAGGCTGCTGTCTGGTACCCTCTAAGCCTCTCTTCTCCAAGCTGGACAAGGCCAATTTTTTCAGCCTCCCCAGTTATGTGATGGTGATCAGAATCTGTCTTATTATTTGGATATCTTGTGATATTTCATCACTTTAATGCAAATTCTATGCATAGGTAGCATTTTTTTCTATTTTAAAGACGTTTCTACCCACCTTTATAGAAATACTGCCCGTTTTTTTATTGACCTGTCACTCTAGTAATTTTTTTATATCACCTTCTAACATTATTTTAAAGAGGAGGATTGGAAAATTTGTATTTTGCTTATAAATATGAAGCAGAGATTGTTTTTGATAACTGTCTTTTGCCAGTAGCTCATCCAAATACCTGAGAGTCCCGTCCGCTCCTGGTAAACTGAGCTCCACCTGTAACAATAATATAATTATCTTGATAGTAGCAAACAAAAAGAAGAAAGACTTAAACACACCCTAAAATGCACAAAATAAAGATAGCTAGTGAAATCAGAATGTGATGTTGAAAGGTGCGTATGGGTGTACATGTTACATGTAAGAAATGTAAGTTATTTGTTCATCAGTTTTAAAAATACTGAATAAACTGGTGCTGATTGTTTTGTGGAGATACCTGCATACCAAGAGGGGTTTTTACTGTCAGAAGTAATTTTCATGGAAAAAATTATATCTGATGTACCTGAAAATAATGACATTTAAACCTTTCTTGTTATTTTGTGGGTAAGTTTTATACGTAGGTAAGTTAAATTGTCCTGTTCTCAGATTGTTCTAGGGTCTTTTTATTGTTTGCTTATTCAACACAGTATATTTTAATGTACAGAGAAGTAAGAATTATCAGTTAAATTCCAATTCCTTTTTGTAATGCAATGTATTCCTATTGTGTTGTTTGGGCTTGTCCAGAAGCAAAACTGCATAGTTAGCATCTTTGTTGTCATTTGTCTTCTCAAATGTTTTTTGGCCTTACTACTAAATGCTAGATTCTAGAGGAAAAAATTAATGCAAAATATTGCTTACAAATGAAAGTGGGTAGTACATAGGTAGCTAAGGATTTTAAGACATTATGGTAGCTGGGAAGTTTTTACATTTTCAATTATACCTCATAAATATGATTTGTGTATAATTTAAGCTGTTATTTCCATACAGGCAGAACAACTTCGACAGCATTATATGAGTAAATCTAATGCAGAGGTTGCAGAAGCCCATCAGGCTTTACAGCCAGTTCTTCAGACCATTCGGGAGCTCCAGAGAAAGGCAGGTACCTCTTACACACTTAGTCTCTGAATTTTTCAATTATACCTCATAAATATGATTTGTGTATAATTTAAGCTGTTATTTCCATACAGGCAGAACAACTTCGACAGCATTATATGAGTAAATCTAATGCAGAGGTTGCAGAAGCCCATCAGGCTTTACAGCCAGTTCTTCAGACCATTCGGGAGCTCCAGAGAAAGGCAGGTACCTCTTACACACTTAGTCTCTGAATTTTGAGATTTTTTTTTTTAATATTATCTTTACCTGTTTATCCAGAACTCCAGCTGTTTATTATCTCTAGCAATTCTTTGAAGGCCTGTTTGAAATGGAGGTTTGTTAGTGTGTGCACACGCACAGCCCCAAAACATATTCTGTGTTCCCTGCATAAAGGGGCACACAGTACTTGATGATCAGATGACTAAAAACAGAAGCACATGGTGGGATGGTTCTAGTAAACACCATGCTTGATTTTTATAGTAACTGTGTTTCACCTGCAATTTAGGTAAATAAATTATAGATTTTGGCCTTGAAACATTTCTGTGGTGTATCAGGTGGTATTTCAGTTACTTTCAAAGGAACTGTTCTTTGACATGCTTTAGTCAATCTTGCTTAAGGCTTAATTGTGTTAAGTCAATATGACAATTCAGGTTTCATGGAGAGGTGCAAACCCTTAATGAACTGATGAACACCTGAGTTGAAATGCTGCTTGTCACTTGCATAATAGTAACGAAATAATGAAGAAATGGGGGCAAATGGCACTCGAGGAAGTAACCTTCTGCATCTTCTTTCACTTTTTAAAATTATGAGGTCACTTCAGTGTTGTTTTATTAATTTCACAACTTCCTTTCTCTGGTTAAATGATCCTTTCATGTCTCTTTGAGAAAGAAGAAACTTTACAGTATCTGTATGTGGCTATTCTGTGTAGATGGCCTTGGTGAATCTAACTCTACTGAGGCAGTTTGAAAGTGTGGAAGTAGATGAGAATGTAGGAAACTTCTAAATCATGTCTTCACTTAAACAGGAGAAGGGATATTTTTAAGCATACTCTCAACTTCCATTTTCCATGGAATTTACCAGTCTGTGTTTGAGTGTGGCCTAAAGAGCAGTATAAGCCTGTGCTCTAATGAGTAACTTTGATTGTTGAATGTTCGTGTATAAATCTGTTCTTTTGCATACAGATACATTCAGGTTCTCCTTGGTGGTTGGATGTCATCCAGACAGCAATACAGTATGCCATCGATGAGGAGCTTGTTCAACGTGTGCAAAATGAAATAACCAGCAACTACAAACAGCAGCCTAATAAACTCTCCATGGCAGAGAAGTAAGAGAATAGCTAAAATAGGCTAATGAATACAGTTAAGTCTGCTGAAGTCCTCTTACCAGTTTGTGCTAACAGTTGCAATTAAATAGCAGGCATTTTTGCTTCAGAGCATCTGGGCTTCAATTAAGTTTCAAAAACAGTCCCCCAAAAAGCGTAACTAGATAGAAAACTTGGAAAGAAAAGCAGGAGAATTACAGTTTTCTTCTAGACAAGCATTCTTTTAAATGTTCCTTTGTAGTATCTACTGTGGTTTTAGTCTTCTGTACTCATGCAACTGCTGAGCAAGAAAGATTCAAAGTTTACTGCATTAAAATTGAGTAACCTCTAAAAGAAACTGACTTGCTTAAATGGAAAGTAGACGGACAATATCAGAAAATCCTTGTGTAACGCCATAAAATAGCATCACTGTTTTTCTGAGCAAAGAATTTTGGTTTGGTTTCATGGTAGAGACAACAGTACCACTGTTGTTGTGTGCAGTTATAGAATAATGGATTGGAAGGGACATCTGGAGGTGACCTAGACCAACCCCCAGCTTTTAGATCCAGACCCATGCTCAGAGATTCAGCCCAATCAGGTTGCACAGGGATTTGTCCTGTTAAGCTCAGGGTATCTCCAAGGAGGGAGATTTCATAGCCTCTCTGTGAAGCCTGTTCCAGTATTTGACCCACTTCGTGGCAAGGGCGGAACCCTTCTATCTAGTTAGTATTTCCTGTGTTACATCTTGTATCTGTTTTTTCTTGTCCTTTCACCATGCGTCTTTAAGAAAAATTTGGGTCAATCTTCTGTACCTTCTAGTTAGATAGATGTAGAAAGCAATAAGGTCTCCCCTGAGCGCAATCTCATTTTAAGGCTGAATAAACCCTTTTCCCCCAGGCTCCTTCTGTACATTCCGCACTCCAGCTCCTTAAGTTCATCACAGGAAAGGGCGACATAGGAAGGAGAGTGCTCTCACAGTTCAGGCACTATTCTCAGATACATGAACACTCCTTATGCTCTTAAATGCAGTCTTTCCGAATCATCTTTTAGTTAAATACATAAAATATATATATAAAAACAGATGTATATAAATGCATATACACATTAGATATTTATATAGATATTTATATAAATTTAGATACCTAAAATATGCACAGATTTTATTTAAATATGTAAAGACATATCCTCTGCTACAACTACTCTGTTATCATGATCCCAAAAGGTGGTGATTCCTTGCAGTTGCTGGAAGTAAGCATATCTTTTACTTTTCAGTACTTAACATAATTCTCAACATCAGGAAACTTTTTTTTTTTAAACTCTGAGGGTACCCGAGCACTGGCACAGGTTGCCCAAAGAGGTTGTGGAGCCTCTGTCCTTGGAGACACTCAAAAGCTGCATGGGCATGGTCCTGGGCAACCAGCTCTAGCTGGCTCTGCTTGAACAGGAGGGGTTGGACAAGACAGCCTCCAGAGACCCCTTCCAACCTCAACCACTCTGTGAGTCTGGAGATGAATGTTTCATGGTTAAGTGTTGAGAATGATAGCATCTCATTCTAGTCAAAATAAATTTGAGGAAAGGATTGTTTGCGTGTTCACCCTGAGCTCATATGCGTATGCATCTATCTGTATTCTTGCCTGTCTCATACTGGAAAAAAAAACTGATTTTTTTTCTCACTTGAAATTAGCTATTTAGGAAGTATCTTTTTAAATTGTTGCTGCCTACAGCTTGTATAACTCTGAGCTGCAGACATCTTTTCCAACTGTTTCTTTTATAAAATAGGGATAAAAGTTATTTCCTTTTTAATTTGTTTTAGCATATGCAATAAAAGTTAAAAAACGCTGTCTTACGAAGTATTACTGGTCAGTGGTGGAAGCAACAAGTGCTAATCTCTAGTTGAGTATTAGAGATGGTTAATCTAGGGTATAGTGTGGGAGACTTACAAAAATCTGGAATATTTGGCAACTGATAGTATTAATAGCAGAGTTGTGATTGCAATTTACATGTATTTTCAGACTACCCAGTTAGGCAAACTCATCTATTTTATTTTAAAATAGGTATTGCTTAAGTAGGTCATATTAAATGCCAGACTTTAGTAGTGTTAGTAAACCTGTGCTTTTCTCTCCACGCTTTACAAAAAGGATGTTTGGGATCAAACTTTCCATATGGGTTAGAACCACAGCCTTGTAATGCAGCGCCTTGTACATGAATCCCAGACCTTGTATGAATGGTGCACTCTCAGCAAGAGACCTCTGCTCACAGGAGGGACACAATACGGGAAGGGCTTAACTGGTATTCGTGTTCCCATTCCAATCAATAAAGACAGCTAGGTTTTAGGAAAGTAATTTTAACTTTGAAAGCTAGCTTGCAAAATGCTTATGTTTTTTGTGATGGGTGCATGTGTCAGCTGTGAATTGCAAAGGTGCGTTGAAAATCAGTTTGTTGGCCAACAGGTGCAAATAAGACTGTAAGTATATGCAGTTGTTTACCTTTAGTAGATTTGCATTGTGGACCAGAATGTTGCAGGTTGGTGTTGACTACTAATATTCAGTCGTTCCTCTCCAGTCTTGGAAAGAGTCTTTCTGTTCTACAAATAGCAGGCATTGTCTCGGCGATACAATAGAATGATTCCTACTCCATGTAATAAGCATTTGCTTATGATATGAACTTTGTATGTTGTCCTAGATTGCTATTTACCTATTTCTCTTCTACTTCAAATTACTAAATTAAGTTTGGATTCGGTGACTCAGTGTGCAGTTAGTTCTCTTTTTCTTTAAATCAGATTCCGTGACTGCAGAGGCCTTCAGTACCTGCTCACAACCCAGCTGGATGAAGTCAAGAAGTTCCAGAAGATTGTAAGAGAAGCAGTGAAAAACTTAGAAGGCCCTCCCTCTAAGCAGGTTATTGAGGCTGCCACTATCTGCCATTTGCGACCCGTTAGACTGCCACTTAACAAGTATGTCTTGAAAACAGAAAATATACTTTAGAAGTGTATTGTTAATTTTTCCTTCATTTGAAATAAGAAGAGATTAAAGTCTTTATTCTGTACTCAGGGTTTGTATGCACATAGATATCACAGAACCATTTGTTAGAATCATGACCTTACTTTGGTTTTATTCTTATAAAATCTTTTCCTGTCAGTTGTTATATTGAGTGTACATAAGGCTGTTAAATTGTTCTTTAAGGACTTCGTGTGGTTTTCTATATTGGAATTGGAAGTTACAGGAATTACTTTGGTTTCTGATTAAATTCTGAATGCTTCTGTTTCTAATCTTCTGTATTGCAGCTGCGTCTTTTGTAAGGCTGATGAGTTGTTCACAGAATATGAGTCGAAGCTCTTTTCTCATACGTAAGTTCATAGCTTTATAAACTTCTCACTATAAAAGTTGGATTGTTTTATTTTTTTCTACTTCAAGTTTTCTGAAATAACTTTATGGACAGATTACAGCAACTTCTTGCTAATGGCCCTGATAGCAATTTTATTAGTCAGGTCTGATTTTTTTAATGTAAATTTCGTTTGAAAAAGTTGTGTACAAGGAATGAATACGTGCCAGTTTTTCTCAAGCTGCTATAATATGACTATACATTTGAAATGAAGTGTTGAAGTGTTCTGAAAGTGTGTGTATAAATACAAGTATGCTAACTAAACACGTATTACTGTTTGTGCAAATATTTATTTGCAGTCCAGTTGCAAGTGGTATAATACTATACTCATTTGTGATTTTTTTAAATTTATTCTGTATAATTCATAAAATAACAAAATTTGACTAAAGCTACAATGAGGCAGAAGATCTCAGACATGAATGCAGCTGTGAGCTGAAAGAAGAGTGGTACCAGCACATGGTGTGAGGAGTATGCATAGGTTACAGCCTTCTGCATGCTTTCTCTTTGACTTCTATCTCTCATATCCCTCACAATGTCAAAATTGGACTGAAAAATCACTGAGAAGACATTTTGAAAAGTCTTTACCAGTGGGAGCTCTGTTACCTAAGACTGCTGGAATTGTTAGGAAATGTTAGTGGGTTTCTGAATTAGCATCATTTGTCAAGGAGGGAACTAGGAAGCTGTAGTGTTCTTAAATAGTGCAATATGCAGCAAATTTAGCATCAGAGTTTAACTGCAACTCTTGCTGATTTAAGAAGTCAGAACTGCAAAATTTTTAAATGAATGTGACATTAATCATGAATAACTACTGAAAGATAAATAAGATCCGTAAGCCTTTACGAAAGCTATCAATGATTTTGAGCTGACAGAATGGCTTGTACAGTGATTTTTTTGCTGGTACTGAGGTCACTGTGTTCAAAGCAAGCTTTTGGGATATCAAGTAATAAAACAGCTGTTTCTATTTCTTTGGTTTGCTTTCTCCTTTAATCAAATATTAGAAGGCTGAAATACATGGTGAATAAGTAAAAATGGATGTGGAAGTACAAAGTCAGTGATAAGTATTGTGTTGGGTTTGTTTTTAAGTGTTAAGGGCCAAATGGCAATATTTGAGGAGATGATAGAAGACGAAGAAGGGCTCGTTGATGACCGTTTGCCCACCACAAGTAGAGGACTGTGGGCGACCAGTGAAACTGAACGTGCCTTGAAAGCTATTCTCTCCTTTGCCAAAGCTCACCGAATGGATGTTAAGCTAACGGAAGAAGGCAGCATATTTCTGGAACTCTATGAAGCATGGAGAAAAGAATATAAGGTACAGTAAATGAGACAGTGACAAAACAGTTTTGTAGTCCATTTAATGTAATACGAACAAATTTAAGCTGAATATGAACAACTCTAAGTTTGCCTACACAAAGCTTTTTCACAGTACTTATTACAGGATTTGATTTTTAAATGGTTTACATATGATTTAAGAGTTTCTAAAACCTATACTGGCTACTAAGTAAATCAGTAAGCAATATAATTGCATCTATTAAGACAGTATACAGATGTAATTAAATGTGTTTGTCTGTTTAGTTAAATCAGAATGTAGCAAGGCTCAGGAAATCGAACATTGGTCCATTCTGTAATTCAGTTTACCTTCAGCCTTGTGCTAGCTACAGATGTCCTTTCAGTATTGCTTTATTTCCTGGATCTTGTTTACTACACAATGTAACCTGAAATAATTAGTCTCCTGTTGTTTGGATCAGGAGTATACAGTGGCTTTCTTAATGCATCCTTGTGTGTCTGTGTTTCATTGCAGTAAATACATACCAGTGATTGAGAGGGGGAAGAGCTGTTGCACACAAGGGTCTCATCCTGCCTTACAGCTTAGGTGTAATCAAAAGTGTTTTCTCTTGAATGCTTCTACTTCTCATTTGTAATTAACACAGACTTCAGCTTCAGTAGAACACATTTGGTACACTAGTGCCAGGTTTATTGACACTTTTGTACACTTTTGGGGTTGTTTTGTGGTCTGACATCAGAGGAAATTCCTGTTCCTTGAAGGATTTTCACCCCTGTGATCTTTCTCCCAGGCCTTCTGTTTCATGATTCCAGGAAATCGTCGCTTAACTTGCTTTTTCCTAGGAGATTTTGCAAAAGCAAAGATACTTCTTGCAGAAGTATGCTATCCAAGAATTTAAACATTTGTTATTAGCTTTAGTCCACAGAAGAAAAGATACTCTAGAGAGTGATTTATTTTATGTATCTTAGATTAACTAATGGAATTCAGTCTGTCTTTGTTTTTCAGCAGACTTGGTTACTGATCGCTTACTTTCCTCAAATTGGTAGTGCTACTTAGGAGCGACACCTAATCTGGAGCTGTTGTAACTATCTTCACAATTGAAAAATCAGAAATCAACCAATAGTAATTTTTGGCATTTGGAAAAGGTCTTAGATTTCAGTAACATCACTGAAGATTTTTTTATAAAATATGTAAATAGTGGAAAGCTTGGGAGGAAATATTTTCACAATATTATCAGTAATTTTAAAATAATGTCAGTTTATGTGTATGGTATACTTCCAGTTGTAGCCATTTCTGTTGTAGAAAGCCAGAATTTACTTTTTCTTGGGAGAATTGAATCTGATGTTACCTTCACCTTGTGTGTGTCTGTACCTTTATCAAGACCACTCAAACTGTTAACGTTTCTTTGAAATGTACCTCATCTTTAAGAAGCAGTATTAGTACTATAATAGCTAGCTGTTTAAAATTGCTTAATCATTTTTCCATATTTTATTCAGCATTTACTCAGTCTTGCAAGGCATTTTGTTTCTGAACTTTCAGTTATGGTAGTTTTTGTAATACTTGTAGAAGAAATGAGACATTATTTATAGTTGTTAATAAAGAGAGGCTGAAAAAGCAGGCAAGATGATCTCTGTACTGTTTGTTTTCCTTCGTAATTTGTTGTTGTGTCTGAATTACTGTAAAGAAGTATTACCCCTTACTTGAAAAAGATTTTCACATTATACATTGTATGGTAGAGTCATATAGAGAACTCTAACTCAGTTCTGCTACTAATTTATTTGGGCTTTTCTTCCAGCTACTTCATGAATATTGGATGGTACTTAGGGATCACGTATCTGCTATTGATGAACTGGCAATGGCTACAGAACGGCTGAGAGTGCGTCACCCTGATGAGCCAAAACCAAATCCACCAGTTCTCCACATCATAGAACCGCATGAGGTAAAGTACTTGGCAGGAAAGAAAAGGTTTATTTCTGGAAGAACCTACCTCCTACAAAAATAAAATCTGTATCTAGATCTATGTATAGACCATATATAAGGTCTAGAATATGCCTCTGTTTCCATTTCAGAAAGCCTTGGTGGAATAAGGAGTTCCTATCTATTTCCACATTCAGTGTATGGGCCTTTTTGAGCTTGTAACTCTTAGTTTGATGAATTTTTGTCAGCCTTCTGACTGTAAGAGTGGCATGTTTCCAAAAGACTGCTGTCCTTCCAGCAGCTGGTGAATGGCACTGGGACCTTTCTCTACAATTGCCCAGTTTTCCAAGCTGGTGGAAAATTAACTTGACCTGGTTTCTCACCCATATTGCTACTTTCCACAAGGACCTAAAAAACAGCAGTGAAAACCTGAAAGACAAATCTTTTTTCGGTATCTTAGAATTTCTGAGCGACCTCTGAGAAACTTTCTGTTCATGAACACAGAGAAAATGCTGCGTTGATTTAACCTTTTAATTTTATTTTTTTTTGCACCAATAGAAATATGTTTTCAATAGAAACATTTTGTGCTTTTTTTCTAACACCCATTACTTTGGCCTTCATCCTTTGGGTGCTTACCTCTTGTACAGTATTAATAACTACACCACTACCAACTGTAATTAATCTAAAAAGGAGTCAGCTTGATGCTTCTGTCTTTGTATAGGTTAAATGAAAAGTGAAAGCTTCTAAGGAGTATAAAGAAAGTAATTGTTTCTTGCACATTGTTTTATGGAACCAGCAGTAGAGTCTAGGGTCTATTTGGCTGTAAGAAGATAGATGATAAATTGAATGAAATTTGAAAGAAACTTTTAAAAAATGAAGTTATTTAAAATTGGATTTGTCTCTGGAAAGAACCAGTAATGCAAATAAAACAATAAAGAGCAAGCTTGTATACCTCCTAGGTCTCAGCCCGTTCACAGTACTGTGTTGATACTGAGTGCAGGAAAGAAATAGATAACTAGGTTTGCTTGGGGAGAAGCACGTCTTAAATTTGCAACATGGGCTGTTCTTCTCTCTGCTCCCCTCTCTGTAAATTATTCAGTTGAATTTTGCCAAAGAATGAATTTAAGCCTTATTGTAAAACTTAACTATTGTTTTCTTTTTTTAATATGTGTTTAATACTGTTTCCATAGGTAGAGCAAAATCGAGTGAAACTTTTGAATGACAAGGCAGTTGCCAAATCACAGCTTCAAAAGAAATTAGGACAACTTCTGTATCTCACTAATCTGGAGAAAGTAAGGTTTATGATTCCTTGGTCTTTACCAAAGTGATGTAGTCTATTACCTAGTGGAAGAAACCTACCATTATTTTTAATTAAAATTTACATTTTAAAGAAAAATGTGCTTTCTGTAAAGATTCATTACATGTTGAAATTCAGTGTGTTGTTCTTTGTGTTACTGCGTAGTCATAAAGTTATTTATTACATTATATGTTATGGCTATTTGCTTAATTACACAGTTATAAAACTATGAACTAGTTTTAGATGGTTAAAACTTTCATTAAAACTAACTGGGCCATGTTTGGTAGAAGCCTTGTAAAATGATGTACCTCTCCTCGTACCCTTGCTATTTAAACATAACAACAAGTAGGTCTGTAGGTTAGGTAAATGAGTAAAAAAAAAAAAGAAAAACCTAAAAAAACCCAAACAACAAGAACAACAGAAAAAAACCCACACAACAACAAAAAAAGAAACACTATGTATGTTATGTTGTTTTAATCATAGTGTTCAAGTAAGTACAATTATGCTTAAGTAATTATACTTAAGAATGATTAAGTACATTTAATTGTTTTTACAACAATGTGATGCTGATAGAAAATATGAGGAGTTTCTTGTTTGAAGCTTGTCTTTTACCAGAATTATTCAAAGTTGTAGTAGAGATGCAGATGCTATCTGAAGGACTGCAGTATGAACAGTGCTCCTTTTACTTACCATAAATTATATATTTTTTAACTCCTAAAGATAAACTTACTTATTCATGAATGATGTTTTTGAATTTGCTCACATAGGTTTTTTTTTTAAGAACTTCATTATTCATTTTTTTCTAGAAGCTTGTTTTAAATATAAAATAACTTTTTATTTGTTGAAACACAAACTTTATTTTTTTTTTTTTCTGCTTTATAGTCTCAGGATAAAACTACTGGGGGAGTTAACCCAGAACCATGTCCAATCTGCGCACGTCAACTGGGAAAACAGGTAAGATATTTAGTCAGCAGGTTTTGGTTTTGGAACGTCTTTACCTAGATCTGAGTCAGTTGTGTGTCAAATTTTCAACATGTGGTTTTCAATGAACATTGTATCAAAACAGGGGAAATAAGCCCTTTCCTGTAATGTATCGACCAACCTCTGCCCTGAAATAACATCTTGCTCAGATGCCAGCACCTCTACTGCCTTTAGCTGTTGATGTCAATGCTTAAGTGTTTCAACAAAAGTGTTCCAAAAATGTGTGTTGCTGATTTTATTTTTTTTTTAATAACTGAAGTTTTGCTTTCATACTTTTGGCAGAAGATTTTCTTTACCATTTCTAAGCTAATAGAATGAAGAAATAGATAAGCTTCTGTAGTATACTATTGTATTTTTGTGTAACTGCTCTTATTGGTAGTATTTTTTTTTTCTTCTAGACTTTAAAGAAATGGATATTAGCTACTTAAACAGTAGTAAAACCCAATAGAGTAAAGACTGGCAATCTGGATTTCTTTCCCCACCACTTAGTTGCTGAACTGCAAGAGTTAAAATTTAAGTGAGATTTAATCAAAACTGATCTATATCATAAAGTACAAAACCCTAGTTTATACTTTACTTACCATCCGTTAGGTAAAAAACATGAAAGAACCCCTGCAGTCAAACTAAATTTTCTATGAAAATGTAATTTATCATGTATTATTACACTCTTTTTCTTCTGCATTGATCCAGAACTGATACTGTGTTGTGTTGTTCTGGTTTTTTTTTCATTCCCTGCATAGTGGGCAGTGCTGACGTGTGGACATTGTTTTTGTAATGAATGTATAGCTATCATCATAGAACAGTACAGCGTTGGCACCCGCCGGAGCTCAATTAAATGTGCCATTTGCAGGCAGACAACATCGCATAAAGAAATATCGTATGTCTTCACTGCAGAAACTGCAAATCAGGAGGATGATATTCCTGTAAAGGTATGTTGTTTATGTGAGCTTTAAGGTCCAAACTTTCAGCAGTGCATATTTGTTGAGTTTTTTGTTGCATTCTGCATTTAAGCAGACAAATCTACTGTATAGTTTTATAAGTAGGTTCACTTTTATAATTTGCTTTGTTTATAACAGATTTCTTTTTAATTGGACATGATGTATATAGGCCTTTCTTATAGCGTGATCAATGTTTTTACATCCTTCCCCAAGGAAGGATATAGGTTTTCCTGTCAATTAAAAGTGTGGGGGTTTTGGGGGTTGGTTTTGTTTCGTTTAGATTTTTTCTTTAATTTATCCTTTTCATAACTTTTAAGAGTTCTGGAAACACAATATGAAAGGAAACGGTGTGAAAGAGAGGATATGTTTTTAACACCTACTTTTTAAATGTGCCTGAGGAAAGGTCTTGTAGATCGATAGATTGATTACAAAATTACGCATCTGTTAAACTAATGCTGTCTTGGGGGGGGTGGGGGGGAGACAGCTTTTGGTGAGCTTTAGTTATGAGGGGTGTTTTTAAGCATTTCACACTGTGGAAATAAATGCTGTTTGTATGGAGGTGATTAGTTTGTTGTGGTGGTGGTTTTGGCTTTTTGTAGCTAAGGAGAAATGAGGCTTTTTGGAGGCATAGTTTTGCTATGTTTGCTTAAAATTAGTAGTCTGAGAAAGCTGCCTGTACTAAAAGGCTGTTAAGATAATGTAAATATTTGAAATTGTCTTCATTGTTAGCCAGAGAACGTAAATCCTGATTCTGAATTTAAGATTAGTCGTCTAGAATGTTTCTTGAGTTACCTGAGAAGTAGAGTAGTTGTTTTGTATTTGGCATATCTATGTAATATTGTCTGCTATACAACCCATAATTAGGAGGAAAAAATTACTTTTTTAATCAACATTAAAAAACTGAAAGGACATTATATCTACACTCCTCCATCTAACTTGTCTGCTAATAAGTTAGTGGACAGATTCCAATGAGTATATTCAGTAACTTGACCCAAAGTTTATTCAGTAATATAAATCAAATCACAGTAGAGAAAATAGAAAAATTTTAATGCCGTAAAATATTATTTATCAAAAACGATTTTCATTGGAACCTGTTCACCATGAATTTGTTCTTTGGAGAAGGGTTTCTCTGGTGAGATGTTGGGGACATTCACTACCA
>NW_009599660.1:0-16516 GCF_000690535.1 Cariama cristata | reverse complement strand
TGTGTCGTCAGTAACATAGTTGTGAGGCCACTTTATTCAAGCGCATCCCCAATTCTTTTGATCGAGTTGTGTGATGTAGGCTTTTTCTCTATATTCTAGATGAGTGTTGACTCTATGCAGCTGGATACTCTGCAAGTATTCTTTCTGAGGGTTTTTTTGGTTTTGTTTTTGTTTGAAAAATCAAAAGGAGAACTTTGGAAAAACTATTAGTGCTTCTTGCCTATCTGTGATTTAAACTTGGTGGTATTTGGTTAAAGCCTCACTGACTGGATACGTAACACCTACTGAAAAGATGATCGTTGAGTAAAGAGTGACTTTTGGTCTTAAAACAGCTCCCTGCCTGGAAAATTTCTTTCTCAAAGCTTTCCATGGACAACATACAGCTCTGTGGAAGAGTGGTAGCTGTATTTTCTACTGTGACTTTCTCTGTTTGTTCCTTTTAGCCTGGCTTTTGGAGGAGACGAGGTCTTTTCATTGTCCTGTCTTAGTCTTCTCCCTTAATTTAGCCACCCATTAGATCATTTCAAACAGCTTGACAAAGAGTCTGAGTTTTAAAGGTAATTAATTTTCTACAAGTCTTACTAAAATAACCATACATACAAAGTACGTCTCCTACTTAGCAAAATACTGTGGCTTGACTTTCCCCTTACTACAAAAGATACCTTAAAGGTCAAGTCTGGCAGGGAAACTTTATTTGTAACTTGTGTACCTTCCTAATGACAAAAGTTAATGAACCTCTAGGAAATGTCCTGATGGCACGGGTTTCATCTAATTTTCTTGGTAACAGAGGGTTTTCATTGGATTGAAGGCAGAAGTGGAGGAAGAGACAGCATCTCCATGAGTCTTTAGCAATAGTGACACATATGTAGTGCACAGGTACCTTTTTGCTTTGCACAAATTTGTTACAGAATAGTGTTAAACCAAAAAACTGTGGTTATTGCAGTTGTGGAAAAAATAAAGGATTCTAGACTAAAATACAAAGGTAAATGGCTAATGGTAATATTTTGATTTAGGTGATACTAATTGATATGATTATAATACAGCTGGACATACCAATCATAGTTTTAATCTGGTTAGTGTAGATAAAAACAATAACAAAATGTGCTGACAAAGACTTCCATGGTATCTGTGCAAGCCTCCTTCAACCTTGCAGGTATGCTAGGGTTGCTGGCCTCTACTGAAGTCGATGCTACCATGTTCACACTAGTTACGTCAGCCCCTCTGGAGAACTGGAATTCCATTTTTTGAGCAGGCGCTTCCTAACTCAAATTACTAGATTTGAAGTAGTTGGCAGCCTGTGGCACCAGGGGGAGTAAACAGGCTATAGTTTTGAAATGCTAGTTATTAGGACCTTGCTTCACACGTGTTTTTTAACAGATCATTTCTTCAGGTTTTAGAGATACCAGCCTGTTTCTAACAAGAAAATTTCAAGTATGCTTCATAAATTATGTTAAAAAATAGAATAACTCAATTTCATAAATAAAACACAGAAGGAACACGTCATCTACTGTCCTGTGTAAAGGGTTATAATGTTTTCTTATTTCTGTAACAAAAACTTCAGGCAAAGCAAAAAGTTCTATTTGAATTCACATGTCATCTTGAGCAAGGCCCCTTCTTATTTAATGAAAAATTAACAATTTATACTGTAGCTTCCCTGTATGTACTATCAAAACAAGCAACATTGAGGTAGAAATTTTTATTCTTAACATATTCTTTTAAAGATAGTTGACAAAGAATAACTTACTATGGTTTCTATGGAATACTGAGGTTAAGATCAATATCTTGCAGTATATATATGAAAATTGTGTGATTTATTCAGCATTTATATTTTCGTCTGATCTTTCTCAGTCCCTCTGATCTCCTTCAGTATTCAGCACTTCTTTTTTTTTTTTCTTTTTCTTCTGTTACACTGTATATATCTTGCTCTTTATTGTACCAGCACTAGCCATCTTAGGTTAATGCCTTAGATGTAAAAGGACTACTGTAAATGGGAGCATTTTATACTGAGAGAGATTACTGGCATCCCTGCATGTTTTGGTTCTGTACAAGCGTCCAATGTCTGGTCAGCATTACAGTGGGTATTGCCAGCCTGTCATCCGAGACAGAAATTGTTTGTTAGAGGGTAGTTTTGATTCTAATATGTGCTGTTCCATAATTAATTAGACCTAGCTAATCTGTTTATAAATATTTATCGGGATATTCAACAAAATGGCAAACTCAAGGTGTGTGAGTAACGAGCGGGGTAACATTTTTTTTTTTAAGACAGACTGAAAATCAAGAATTCATAATAGCAAGGGTACCTCTATCAGTTTCATCTCTCCATAAACACTGAGAACGAAATTGAAATTTTTTTGTGTGCTGTGAACCAAAGCTTTAGTAAATTGTTACTTCAATGACAAGTCTAATGCAATGTAAGTGGAGGGATGGAGAACTTTGCACACTTACTCATCTTGTTTTAAAAACAGAGCAAAAAGACTGTAACCACTTTGATTATTGTGCTGTTCTTCTCTTTGCCATAGTTCCTCTGACTGATCTTGTACAAAGTCATATTTGTAACACCTGAGTCACAAGAAGTCTGAGGAGTGGAAAAATCAACAACAGTGGCTAAAGCCACTCTGTCTTACAGCAGGGAAAAATAGGACCTGTGGTGAGGTCCAAAAAAAGTCTCTGAGGAAAAGACCGTCAGAGCAGATTAGCCAGAATTGCCATCATTGATTCAGAGACAAATGGTATCAGAGAAGCACATAAGTGACCCTGGAATATATAGGAAATACCAAAAGTTAGTCTCAGACCTCCTAACTGTAGGTGGTTATGATTGGTAGGCAGCTGCTGTAGGGCTGCAAATGTGTCATTCATCCTTGCAGATCATAACACCTACTGACATAAGCATTTTTAATTGTTGGTCTGACTTTTGGAAACAGTGTTAATGTCTACCAGGTACAACAGAGATGACATGAAAAAAAGCTGGTTTATTTCTATGTCTATGACACAGAATTCAAATCGCGATGGGAGACTCTGGGAAATAAAATGGAGCAGCCTTTGGTAAAACAATCTGCAGAAAGTCTTTTTACATGTATTTCTGGAGCATTCATTTAGCTGCAGAACGTATGAATGATCAAGCAGCCCAGAGTTGGTTCCCAACTCGTGCTCAGACTGCTGACATCCTTCCCCGCCAGTTCTGCAAGCAGCATAACTTCAGTAAATTTGATCTGTCATTGTGGCAAGCCAACATAGTTAATTCAATGTTCAGAGGACAGGTGCAGACAGAAATAAAACAATATTTGTCCAGCTGAATCTAGTGCAGCTTGAAATTACTATGCATGTAAGAACTAGTAAGGAATTAAATAAGGGCTTCTAAAAAAAAAAAAAAAATTAGGTAAAATTGCTGTAATACAAAGTACATACTGAAGGAAATAGAGGGAGATACTACAGAACTGTTTCTCAGAAACCTCTTCCTGACTTAAGGGGAAAGGGAGGAGTACAGAAATCCAAGTGGACAAGAAGTTAGAATGTAGTATTGGATTCATTAAGCACTGAAATACTTCTGAATTCAGAATATGAAGATGTTTTCATTGCAGTGTGCAATCCTTCAAGAATTAATTTAATTATGTTTACCAATTTCTTATTATTTTAAATATAATTAACAAGCTTCATAGTACTAAGTGTCAGTTTACTGTTGCCAGAGTGAGAAACAAAAGCAACAGAAATAGCATTCAGGTAGGCTTTTTCATTGCCAGTTTTCAAGAGATGTGAAGGGAGGGAAATTCAAATGTGCATCTGGAAGATCCTTTAAAGATTGTGCCACTAAGTTAAAGCTCAGGAGGCCTAACTGGCATGTTTGGTGCCACTGCAGTGCTCGGGCTATCCATTGCGCCTCGTGCAGAACCAGACAGGTGTACGTGTGGCACTTCATTCTTCCCTCGACGGCACAGGCTGCAGTACACTGCTGACCCTATAGCAGTGGGGTATAAGGGAGGTATAAAAGCAGTACAGTGCTGCTTAACCTGCCTTTCCTCCAGGTTGCTCATTTTTAAATTTGTGTAAGATATGTGAGAGTCCTAATATAACATTATTTAAGAAAGCAATGAATGTGAACGGAGTTGCCTAATATCCTACTTCACTAATGCTCTTCTTTGACTTTTCAAAGGGAAGTCACTCCACCAAAGTGGAAGCTGTGGTCCGAACACTGAAGAAAATTCAGTTTAAAGATCCAGGGGCTAAATCCCTAGTTTTCTCAACGGTATTAATCACCATTCTCTGTCTTGTCTTTGTGTGTGTGTGAGTTTAAAGAAGTCATAATATTTTCAGGAATTGGTTTAGCTACCAAAATGTTGAATCATTCTGTACAGCCACTTGATTGTTTTGAGAATTTGTAAGGCAATTCATGTAACTGGGACATGAACAATGATCGTAGTCAACAGATGTAAAAGCTTGTTTCTTTAAAGGGCAAACACTTAGACTTATTTGGGAGCATTAGAAATTCTAGATATTTTTAAATGTAATGTCCAGGTATTTTTGCTACATTGTAAAACTTGTTTTGTGATGGCTACCAATTTCTTTATTCAAGCTGATCTTTTTAATTATATTTCTTATTTAGTTTTATGAAAGACTTGGTTCGTGGCACACAAATCTTTTTTCTTTTTCTTTTTTCCTTTTTTTTTAAAATGCAAATGCTAGTATTTTGAAAGGCCTTTTTATCTAGTCTTTCTTAGGGAAGTTAATTAGTATATTTTAGTTGTCATTGCTGGTTGTAATGTTGAGTTACTTGTGTGGTTCTGGTTTTGTTTTTTTTTTACAGTGGCAAGATGTGTTGGACATAATTTCAAAAGCTTTGTACGACAACAACATGATTTTTTCTCAGATCAATGGAATCAGTAAATTTCAGGTACATAAACGATATTTTTCTTAAAATTATTTTCAGTGGGGAAAACTACAGTTCATAAAAGTTAATTTGATCCTTTTACTTCATTGCTTCATTTGAGAAACTGAAAGAGCAGCAAATTTGTTTGGCAGAAGCTTTGATCTCTTAACTCATTAATTCTAAAAATCATAGTCACAAAAACCACAATTTAAAGCCTTTAGAGATAAACAGCACTTTCACTTTTGAGAAAGAAGCGTTGGCATGGATGTTAAGGATGAGATGCACTGATCAGTGTTGCAAGAAGTTCTTGCCTTCCTGATATCTGTCAAGTGTCTGTTCTGGGATGACAGGTCTTGGATCAGTCAGGCTGCAGAGTTGTCACTCTGGGGCCTGTAGTAGCTGCTATACTTTCTTAAATATAGAGATGTCCCCCACACTCTTTATTGAGGAACTTTTGCCATGCTGCTATGATGTTTGCCTTTTAGGAAAATCTCTCTGCGTTTAAATACGATCCAAACATCAATATTTTGCTGCTGCCTCTTCACACTGGTTCCAATGGACTAAATATCATCGAAGCAACTCACGTTCTGCTCGTGGAGCCCATTCTGAATCCTGCACATGAGCTGCAGGCTATTGGCAGAGTACATCGTATCGGCCAAACAAAGTAAGGGTTAAAATTGCCTTGAGTGGTTTAGATATGGTCCAGGATAGAACTGCATACGGTAATCAGAATAAATCTAGTTCACTGAACTTCTCAATTTTGGAGATGAAGGTATTCATAGGAATCCTATTTTTAAAGATGATCATATAAGGGACAGGAAGATTAAAATAAAATAAAAAAAGTTTGCTGAAAATACACAATGTGTATTTTGGGGAGTTCTTTCATGCTGTGGTGGTAAGATGCAGAAGCAAATTGCATTTAGGAAGAGTGTAGGCTCTTGAGTCCAAAATCCTGAAAACCCTTGTTCAACTCTTGCTGTATTTTATGTGTGCCATTGATGCTTTAGTTTTTAACTTTCAACTTCTGCTTGTAAGCACGTCCAGAAATGTCCTAGCGTTGCAGGTCTGAGCAACTCACAATTTAAGTCGTATGTGGCTAAGTTTAGGCACGGCCCTTCCTAGTTTCCTTGAGAGACTCCTCCTAGCTGGTCATTCCCAGCTCCAGATTAGGAGCTGCGTAAGTTCTGGGGATTTTTTGGGGGGGCTGGTTTTGTTTGTTTTCTAACAAGAAAGTTATAGCACACACTCTTTAGAACTGATTAGTTTTTAAATCACAGTTCTGCCTTCACCTGTCTAGATCTTTTTGAAGACGTTAATGAGTTTGCATGTCTTTTGTCTGTTTCAGTATTGCAAATTTTACATGGGCACTACTGAACATTTAACAAACATTTTGGAAAGTTTGTCCTGAATGGAAATGATGTATGTGTTTTTCCTTAGTTTTCATGTCACTTGAAAAAATAATTTAAAAATGCTGTATGTGAAGAAGAAAAATAGTTGGAATCAATTCTGGAATAATAATATTCTAGAATAATAGTTGGCTTTGTGTTCTGGAAACGGAGGCAAAGCGAGAGGGCATGAATGAGCATGTATGTGAAAGAACGCTTATGAACAGGTGGATATTTGGGTGTGTTGGTAAAGATTTTCAATCAACTGTGAGGGCATAGGAAAGACTGATTGAAACAACCTGCATTACAATTTCACATGATGCTGGCACAAAAGGTCTGGCAAAAACCTTGCAATAAAACCAGCAAGAATGTATGCTGTATTTCTTAAATAAACCTCGCTGAAGTCTTATTCGTGAAAAAGGGGTGTGTTCAAGTACAGTGAGCATAAGGGAATACTCTGTTTAGTTTCACTAGTGCAACTATTACCAGTTCAGTTCTTATTTAGTTCTCTTTTTTTGGTCAGACCTTTGCCTATGAATCACAAAGTTATTCCCCCAGCATTGTTCTGTATAATGTTACCTGCCAAAGTTTCAACTTAAGTTCTGAAAACCATCCAAGCACTTTCAAGAGTTCATATCTTGAAAAATGTTTATACTGGGGAGCCTGGAGTGATTTTTCATTTCTACCTTTGGAGCTGACTCTTTTCACTTTCTTGTGCCTGACATTTTTTTTTAATTATTATTACAGCTTTCTTTTTGAAATTTTATTTCGTAAATGGAGTTCTCATTTTTTGTTTATTGACATTTTGGGGTTTGTGTTTTACTGGTGTTTACAATTTCATGTTTACTGACTACAATTACTGACTTTTTGAAAAAATCTGTAGTATTTTGCCATCTTGAAGAACAATATTGTTAAAACTCTGAGCACGAGCTTTAATTATCCATCAGTGTGAGCCCTGTCTCTTGGACTGACTTGGAACAATGCAGCATAAACATTGTATATAACTAGTGGGCCACGGTTGTTTCTTTAAAGGACAGGCTAGGCTTTTGCGAGCTGTTTGTTTATAGTAGGGTCACAGAAAGCAGAACTTTGCCCAGCATCTGCTTTAGGGTTTTAGTTAATACAGCTTACATTCATTTTGTGTGTGATCCAGCCAAGTGGAAGTGTGTGCTCTGGGAGGCACTAAGCATTCTTAAATGTCAGTGGAAGTTGTTAATCACCTTGTAAGATTTCTTTCTTAAAATAGAGGCATTTTTTCAGCTCTCTTACAATAATTAGTATGAGACAAAAATGTGTTCTTGAACCTTGACAGTAACAGCATATCTTCTGCTCACTTTTGGTCTTGTTTTCTTTTTTAAACACATTCAGATCTACCATTGTTCATAGGTTCTTGATAAAAGCAACCATAGAAGAGAGAATGCAGACTATGCTGAAAACTGTAGATAGAAGGTATGTGAATTTTTTTAAAACATCATTATTGCACTGAAAATTAAAAGGTAGTTCTCAACTATACTTTTATTACAGTTAAGTATGCATATCTTACATATAAACACCAACTGTTCTCCTTAAAACTTTTTTTGTCAATCAAAACAATTTGAAGACTTGAAAAATTGATCCTTTAACCTAGTTCCAGTAATTTGAAGCTTAAGGTATTTTAATTCTCTGGAGAATATTTTGGTTATATTTGTGTATTTTATTTCATAAAGCCCAATTAATTAATAATTAATAAGTGTATTATGATTTATCTATTCAGTTTACCGATTTCCGTTAGGATAAAAGCATTGCAATTCACGGAGTAATACTAAGCCTGTGTGTTATAAGCTCCTAATATAGGACATGAATTCTTTCATTATTTTTAAATTCCACAAACCTAATCTGTCAGTGCTGTGTTGCACTGGTTGGTTTTGCAGTCAGTGCAAGAGTTGTCCAGATGCTAGCTCCGAAGTCAGTCTGGTGTGCAGACACAGAAAGCAGTTTTCACTGTGTTTATCTTTTCAAAATCTATAAGCAATGACAGACTGGGAGTGGAACAAAAGTAGTATTTACATTCTTTATGCAGAAAGTATAAAAGGTTTGTACCTCTTTAACTATATTGTATACATATAACAAACCTACGAGGAGGCCTTAGTTCAAGAAAATTAGGGGTTTTTTTCCAGTTTTTTGGCTGTTACAAATCATGAGACTAAAAATATACATGCATATCTTTGGCTGTAGTTATGAAAGATTTCAGCTTTGAAAGAATGATTTAATCAGTTTCCATATCTGTAAAGTAGCACTACTGTTGCATATAAAATTCAGATAACTATACAGTGGTTGAATGATCCAATGAGAGCCAATGTTTTGAAAGGAATATCAAACCTTATGCTTGGAAGCTGAAGACAATCCCTTAAATGTTAAGAGGGCAAAGCCGATTATCCCATGTTCTGCTGCCTCTGCAGTGTTTGGTGGTGACCGCTGTTCAGGACAGTAGATGGACTTTGTATCTTACTCAGAATGTGCAAGAGAAGTAGCTGATCAGTGAGTGATCAGATAGAAGGTGTGTTTTCCCGCTGAGCTCCAAAGCTGAACAGCTTCTGGACTCTGAACCATGTGGTCTGTCTGCAGTGCGTACAGCTTGTTTCTTAAGTTGATTCCTTCTCTGATGTCTGCATGCAACTTTTTCCCACAGCCACACAAGCTCGTCCATGAAACAGTCAGAAGCCTCAGTTCTGACAGTGGCAGATTTGGCTGACCTTTTCACAGAGGAAACTGAAGAACTTGAGTAAAAACATTGGTTTGGCCTAATGAAATCAGAAAGTACCTGACCTAATAAGCACCTGTCTATAATCCACTTGATCTGTCATTCCTGTAACCATCGTCTAACGTTCATCTGTAATAGAGCTGTTGGAAATTGAAAAGTCTTAATTGTTACCGTTTTATTCTGTGGTGAAGTTCGTAGCAGCACACGCTTCCGATAGCACTGGAGGAAACTTGCACTTTGCACATTATACAAAAACATGGATTTTATTCCCAAAGAGCGTTTGAGCTGGATGCTAAAACTGAGATCTCGGACCCTTGGTTGAGAGGATTTTTACCATCGGGTTTGACTGGCTAGTAGCTCAGTCTGAGAGCAAAACTATGTGGGTGGTTGGGTGGGAAAGGGAAGCAGAAAAACACAAATCTAATTTTTTTTACTGTACAAAGAATTGTTAGAAAGAATGACTGTAAATTAATATTCTTCTAGAAAGGGCTTGTTAGCATTTAATGCAGAGTTACTGAACGTCTTATTGGTAACACTTTAAATGACTAATCTTTACTAATAATTTGGATATTTGTATTAGGGTTTTAGATATTCATAAAGACTTGTGACAGTTAAAAATGTCATTGTTAATGCTTACTGCAAAATGATGATAATTAAATTATGCTTTTTGTATGTGTGTTGGTCTGGTAATCAGTTAAATACTTGAACTTACTGTATATGTTTTCACTTATTCTTGAAGCCATGACTAATTTAGAGCTTTGCTTTAAAAAAAAAAGTAATGCATTTGTTACAGAAATTTTAAAAAATTATTTGGTTAAGCTGCTGATCACTTGATAATCATTTAGTGCTCGTGTACATTTTCTCACCCTAATTTTTTTGTCTAGTTATCCCCCTTAACAATACAGCAATCTAAATATTCAAAATAGATGAAATTAAGGTAGGCAGTCTAATTATTAGGTACCTAGTTTAAGTTAGATAAATAGTGGAGAGAGATGAAACTTTTGTGAAACTTCATCCTTAGATATGCGAGATCACTCTACTCCATCTCTACTGACAGTAGAGAGTTGAGATAACAAATCTAGGGTAACTTTTAGACTGCTGAAAGTAGGCAAGATAAATTTTAAGCCTTTTGGCACAGGTTATGGATATACATTTATGTAACATCATTTTTGAAAGTATCACAGAAGCAAGCTCACTTATTTTGTTAAACACAATTTTGTGTTTAGTCTGGGCAAATGTATATGTGTAAGCAACAGGCTACTTCCCTCAAATTACAATATTTACTGTTTCAGTAGACAATGTTATTTGTATGTTTTAGAAGTCTTACTTGAGGTTGAAATTAAAATGAGTCCTTTAAGAAATCTCATCTTAGAATTTTTACTCTAATCATGTCTGCTAAATAGGTTTGCCATATAGTTATTGAGCTTCTTGAGTTCTGTTTTCAGTCATGTTACATTTGAGTGGCACCGTTTGACTGTTAAGCCTATCTGCATGGCAGACAAGTTTTCTGTGCTGACAACAAATGCGGGTAGAATTTACATGAATAATATTGTATCAAGAAGTGGTTTTTTGGCATTTATAGTCTGTTGTCCTTCTGGATTGATCAGACACTTTGTTCTTAAGACTATTTGACTAAATTTACAGACAATGTATCTTTATTTCCCATGTTTGTAATATCTATTAGCCTTATTTGTACATTCTGGTTTGGAGGTTACTGATTTTTTGCAGATTACAGTTTGCAGCAAGGGAAATAGAATAGATAGTAGACTTTTTTTTTAAAATGAGATTGATCAAATGGTTTGCACGGACTGTGACATCTCTGTCCTTAAACGTATTGGGAACTCAAATGACCCTGAGCAACTTGATCCAGCTTTAAAGTTGGCCCTGCTGTGAGCGATGTGTTGGACCAGATGACCTCCGTGGATCCCTTCCAGCCTAAATTATTCTACAGTGTACTGGAGATCATGCTGTACAGACACTCTGGGAACTCTCAGGGCAGCAACATGCCAGTTTCCTCATCGTCCTCAGAGAATTTTAATATTGTGCGATGTAACGTGACTGAACAAGGAGCTGCTGTTCACTCTGAGAAGTGGTTAAAAACTGTGGAAGCACATAGCGTTCACATTCATAGCTCCCATTTTAAATAACTAGATGTGGGAATAATAGTTGTCAGTGAACTTGAAGACAGGAGCAAACTGAAAAATATCTGCTATGAGAGGTTTCCCAAGCTCTGCAAGCTTTTGGCTTATTTATATAAAGATGGTGGTTTCATTGTTTATTTACAAAATGTAGCTTTTGGATTCCTAAGCAAAAGCATAGCTTCTCATCAAGCAGTGCGTGAGTCTTCAGTCCTGATTTATTTTTTTTTTTTTTTTAATGCTCACATACCGGCATGGAAGGACAGAGATCTGGTTCTAGGCGCTCTCCCAGCTGCCCTGGAGCGCCCAGACCTCGAGCTCTGGAGGTATAACATTAAAATGTACACTAGTTGTGTTAAAGCAACTCTTGAAATTGGAAGGTTGTACCATTGGAGTATATAGCCTGTGTTAGTAGTAAAATGGATTCTTAGTTTCACATCGTACTAAGTACAGAGACTAAATTTAAAGAATTAGTCTGAAAAAGACCAAACCGTAATTTACCACTTTTTGCCATTCTTTGCAATGTTTAGTTTCTTTGACAAAGGTTTTCTTTCAGACATCTTAAGACGCCTCATGAGGTGAACTCTTTTTCTTTTATTTTTTTTTTCTGATAAGGGGGCAGCTTGTACATCTGCAGTGCTTTTCTCTTACCAAAGCACAGTAAGCCTGTTTTCACAGTGCTACTGTGATTTTGCTCTCTATCTGGAGAACATTCTTTTGAAAGACAGCGTCTTAGCTGAGAACAAACTTTGCCCTATCATAATAGTTCCAACATACTCATAGAAATGGCATTTTCCACAGAAGACAGAAATCTATAAATACTGACTGCAGTGTTTACATAATATTTGTGCGGACATACCCACAGTCGTGAACCAGATGCTCATCTGTTCTCCTGCTAAAAGGTGTAAACGTGATCCGCGTTGACAGTGTTGTTTATCCTGTGAAGTCAATCCCTTTAAAAATGAGGCTCCAGCTGATTCCAAAGACCTCTGCTGATCTTTCATCTCTTCAGTTCCATAACAAATAACATTGCGAGTTTTTTGATGGTAGTTGGTGAAGATTTCAGGGCAGGTTTTTCTCCCTGTATGTAAAAGTTCAGTATCATGTAGAACAGAGCTGTCATCTTATTTAGGTATTTGCAAAAGCTTGATGCAAATAGTAGACTTCCTTGAACCACACAATATGATCGTGTTGGAAACTAAGGAGTGGACTCCCTTACGGTGTTAAGTTGGGCTCTGGATTTCACTGTGGATCTTTAAAGGAGTTTGTAAGTTAAGGTCCTCTTTGCTCTCTGAGTCAGTCTGTGCCAGGACAAGGTTTTCATCTTAACCTGTTAGGTAATTTTTTAGCATGCTAATGAAAGTCTGGGGTACGCTATAGTTTTCACGCAGGTCAGATACTACAAAAGAATATTGACCTCAGTCGTCTTATGCATATTAAAGTTGCATATTAAGGAATGGACATAAGAGTTGATGATGCTTTTTGTGAGACAGGTCTTCCAAAACCACTTTTCTGCCAGTATCTGTAGATGTATTCAAGTCGTCTGCCAGTGGAGCACCTGCCACTTCAAACCTAACTGTGCCTCAATACAATTGTGAGCGGGATCCTACAGAAGAAACAATGCCTAGTTGTTTCTGGTTAAAACCATAATCAGACATAGTTCCTTCTGTCTGGATTAGTGGCTGAGGACCAGTTAACAACTCTCTGCCCCGTCTTTTCTGACACAAACAGTGCTGTCCTCTTTCCATCCCTTTTTGCAACCCTTATGACTACATTATATTTTCCAGGAATCCCAGAATTTCTTGTTTAATTAGCAAGTGTGCTTCAGTTAAATTGGAGGGGAAAAACTCTCTATTGGTCAATCTTGCATGACTAATGTAAGAAAAATTAACCTTGAAATTTATTGCTCCCCCAAGGTAAGGAATTAGATGAGTTTCTAAAGGAAAATCTGGGGGTTTTTTTCCTAGCTATAAATGGAGCCTGTTTCTGAAGCTTAATCTAAAGACTTACTGCTTAAAATCTGTATGATTAGCCTTTCAGTCTATAGAAAAGCTTGTTCTGAAGCCACTCTGCCTGTGCTTTTCTTCCTTTTTTGGTTGCCTGAAACAAGTAAGGTCTTTACAAGATTATATACTATAAATGTAGGTTAAAGGAATGTCGTAATGGAGAAAAAAGGAGGTCCAAGACATCCCTGTCTCTCCCTCTCTGTGTGTCTGCTGCCTCATGCCTCCCCCAGCTCGCTCAGTGGGTCAGAAGGAATGTTTGTTTGCTCAGCAGGAGTAGAGTAAAAGAGTCATAATCCAGAAAATGGCTACAGTAAAACGAGCTTATGGTGTCAGAGGAAAAGTGTCGGGCAGAGCGAGGTTGGCTTCCGTGTCCCCCACACCTCGGCTGTCGGCTTTCAACAGCCGCCCGGCACTGAGCGGGCAGCCAGTCTTCCTCAAGAGATGCCCGTTCTAGCAATAACGTGGAAGAAAGTGTGACCTTGGAAAAAACACCACACCTGTTAACAGACCAGAGCATTTTATGACCCAATATGCTGAAATATTTATGCTGTAAATAGGCAGGAGATGAAGTTTTTCTATCAAAAGGCAGTATACCATCAAAAATGCTGTACGCATCGATCAGGGCTTTTACAGATCTGTTACAGTCTGGAATAAGCACGTAGCAAAGCGTCAAGTGTGTTGGGGGAAGGCACTGAGGCTCTTTGGGGTCTGGTTCTTAAAAGGTGATCTCACAGAAAGTCTGCAGTGGGGTCTCATTGAATCAAGAGGAAAATAGCTGGTGTGAGTGACATCATACAGACTTTCAGTAAGATGTGTTATGATGACGCTATCTTATGACGTCACCCCTACCAGCACTTGCACTAAGGAGGGGGCGGGGTTTGGTGTTTTTTTAATTGTTTTCTACTTTGCTGGAGAGAAATCTCTCTAAATACTGTAATGTAATGTACGTGGTGAGAAATGAAAGGTAGGATTTCAGTGGAATCACCCTGAAAACATCCATTTCCTCTGGAGGTTTCACTGCGAAGGAGTCCGAAGAGCCCTCAGCCCTGGGAGCCGTCCTGGCCGGGATGCCTTCCCCGACAGCGTAGGACCGAAGGCCGAGGAGGAACCCGGGCGGTGGATCCCTCCTGGCTGCTCGGGCAAGAGATGCTCCCCGTGGCGATTCCACAACCCACTGTGGGGAGCCCCCAGCTTGAGGGAAGGTGGGTGCACACCGGTGATGGCCGGGAGCTGTAATCCTCCTCCAGGGAGGCGGAGAGCAGGGGTCTGTGAAGTAGAACCGCAATGAGAGAAGTGGGAGTGCACGGGTAACGCTTGGCGCGCGGGGGGCAACTTCTAACTTTTCCCTCCTGACACACACACAGAGACAAAAATAGAAATTCTTGCTACATCTAGTTTCCCTTTGCGTAGCTATCCGTGGTGTCCTGAATAAGGAAGATGGCGCGTTAATAGAACAGCAGTTGTTAGGTGTTCGTATGGCGAGGGAAAAGGGAAAATCTGGACTTGTGGCAGAGCTAAAAGCTAAACAGAAGTCACAGCTGGAGGGAAAGGTCAAAAGTTAAGGTGTGCCGCTGGCCGTTTCCAACAAGATGTTTGAACAAGTTGGTTCCTTTGGGTGTTTCAGTGTCTGGGGACACATTTTGCTGTCAGTCAGTCCGCTGTAAATCTGGAGCTTTATGGAGTTTTTCTGTGCTCCTGCCAGTGCAACCGAGAGTAAACTTTGGCTCCAGTTACCTCCATCTAGAGCAAGCTGCAGCTCGCCTTATCCACAGAATTCCTGTTGACTTCATAAAGTTTTTCATGAGTTGGGACATCTGGATTTGGTACAGTAATACCTAACATTGGGATGTTGTTGTAAACACTAGGATGTTTACAGAAATGAGAGACGAATCAGACCCCTGCTAACTATTTCACGGGAGCATAGGGTTTCTTCCAAGAAAAATAGCTGAGCACTCTAGGGCAGCATCTGCTCCCAGTATTTGGTTCTGCAGGAAAACCTGCATTCAGGAAGATTAAAATTAGCTTCCCTGGATTCCTGCATAAAACTGTCAGCCCGAGAATCTCCTCTGCCTCGCAATTGCTAATTGCACCAATTCCCTTAAGTGTCAGTGAAACTGTACTGGGTGCGGAGCAGCTGTCTCCCATCCGCTGGGACTTCCAGGCTCGGTCCACCCCGAGCCAGGGCACGCATCGTTTGATAATTAAGCGCTCGGCCCCTGTTCCAAGTGAACAGTAAGTGAGCTGCTGTGAAAACTGAGGATGAAGATGATGAATATTTAGAAGGGGAGAGTTGTCTTTTAGATACCCTTCCCTTGTACTCGAGTCTAAATTTTGGAGACTGAGTTCGATAGACTGTATGGTTGCATTTCTGTTCATCAGTTAGATCCTTTCTTAAATACAAATCGTCCGTTCAAAGCAGAAAGTGATGTAGCCTATTTTTCTACCTCCTGCAGCTCACGACCCACTCCAGCATGTAAATTTAAAATGAAGAGCCACCCTGACAATTTGGAAGACAATTAGAACGTAACAACCTTCATGAGCTGCTTCAGTTACGGTAAGAACTGGTCATAAACCGGCAATGTGGCAAAAGCGTTTGCAGCTCTGGGTGCCAGAGGTTTCCTGCTGCTGGGGTGGAACTAACTGGCTGCAGCTTACGTGGATTGCTGAAGCTGATGCTAAGCCGGTGACTCAGTGGTAGAGCTGGGTCTATTCACATCTCAGCGCTAACAAAACAAACAAATTGTTATTAACGAAGATTGCTTTTAATGGAGCTGTGTGGTGCACAACGATAGAAGTGTTCCCATTATGAAAGTGTGTACAAACAGCAGCTGCTGACAACTCTCCTTGTCTCATAATATTTCTTCATTAGCTTTCAGACTTCTGATGATGCACACACTGTCTTCACAAACACAATACAGAGTAACTTCTCCAACACAGCTGCAAGAACGCTTATCAGCAGTGCGTTTGCTTGCCATTACCCTAGGAGTTACGTGGCACAACAGCCTGATGCGGAGAATAAAATCAGTGTTGACGTCAGGTAGTTTTATTTTTCCTCCTAACCGGAGCTAGTAAACTGTTCTCTTTAAAGATCCACTAAGACAACCAGCAAAATTAAGTCTAGGGATGTTCGTTGCCTTAAGAGTGCCTTTTCAGACGACCCCCGCAATAAAGAAGGGGGCTAGCTGCCTTTGCTTTGGCCTGCTTCAAACCGTGAGATCTCGCGACTGATTTCCACACGTACGATGCCTACTGCAATGGGGCTTTACCTTCAGTCGTGGCCTCCCCTCAGGCCACGCAGCCCTACAAATTTTCCGTGTATTTAGCGGGCTCCTGTAGATCAAAGCCTGGCCGTCGGAGAGCTCTGGAGCCAAGGCCCGCGTTCGCTG
>NW_009599659.1:0-31766 GCF_000690535.1 Cariama cristata | reverse complement strand
TTTTACTAAGCAAATTATGTGTTTGATGTGCCTGTTAAATTTTTGTGTCCTCTAATGAATGTAGGTTTTAGGACAGTTCCTATATTGCAGCATTGCATGGCATGTCAGAGAGCATCAAAAATATTTTCCAAGTTGAATGGATGTTTCTAAAGGTTTAGATACTTTCTTTAACAATATTTCTGTAACGTTGCGTTTCAAATTTCAACCCAGTTGTATTTCATTTACTTAATATTTTATTTGTGATGAAGAAATTCTATATTTCTACATTTTACAAAATGATGTTTATTAAGATTGTATGTGTTTTACTAATGCTTAAAGGCCTCTCTGACCAGGAGTAACATCTGACTGGGCTAGGCAAAGTATTGTAACATTTAACAAGACAGTCTGAGTGCACATAAACATATATAAATATATATATGCACATCTCTAGGCCACAGTCTTTTTGCTTTGGTCAAGTAAGAAATAAAAGTGAATTTATGTTTTGTTTTCCTTTACCTAAATATCAAGTGGAATTCAGGGACACGATGCACACAACGATTTACAAATAAATGGTGATAACTAGCTCTATTACTGGTTTTTCCTCGGACAATAATGCGACAATATGATTAATTTTACTGATAGGTTTCTGTATCATAAAGGAAAGTTCTTTGTATAAGAGAGAGTAGAAAACAGCAACATTTACTATAGATAGCATGGCTTATTTAAAGCGCAAGCATTTAATAGTCTTAGATAATATTTATGTGATATTTGAATTCTGTTTCTTTTGTATGGTATTAGGTAACAAAAACCTAGAAGAAATGAAATCTTGTGAATCTTGCTGAATTACCTTGGAGTGGGCTTCTTACTGTATCATTTGGTAGCTGGAAAATGAGTACCCTGGCAGCTATGAAAAGAACTAATATTTCTAGCAGTTTGTGTAGGTTTGTAGACAGGACTGTAGATTGATGTAAACTTGTAGTGAGCAGGCAGATTCTGCCATGTGAAAAACTTATTCCCAGGCTGTTGACAAAAAACTTTAAAATGGGAACATTTAATTTTTATCCAAGCCTGTCGATGGGAGAGTAAGGAGGAAGTCAGTGAACAGGGAACTTACTGTAGTGTTAAACAAAGCAGGTATGAAACTTTCATACTAGGAGACACTGGATAATCCACAATTTCTTATCCATGTGTGAAGATAATAGACTGATGTAGAACCTTCTGGTTTAGGCGCTTCTAAAGCAGAAGCGGTAGGACTCTCTAATGGTTTGCTGCTAATGAATACTTCTACTCACCATATTCTGTGCCAAGCACAGGTCTATTACCCTTTAAAAAAGTTTTACTAGCTTATGAGCTGATTTTAATCAGCAGAAGTGATTACTAATTCTCATCAGTTTAGTTATATTTATTCCATATGCAGTATGACTGCAAAATCTGTACATAGTTAAAAGACAAGTTTACTGTAACATAGTGTATGCATGTTTATAAGGTTGAAGTAATTTTCATACTTCTTATTGGGGGAAGTTACATTAATTGTCCATAATTGTGATCTCTCTGGTTCTTGACCAGGCTTAGAAATCCATTAAAAAAAAAAAAGTGCACAGGTTAGCTGCAGGCAAACTTTTTGTCTCCACGCAGTTACCTGATCCTGTTAGCCTCCTCAGCCTCTTGATTGTGTTCTCTCCCATTCTGGCCAGGCTGGGATTTTATTGTCCAACTATCCAAAGAATTCCTTCAAAAAGCGTTCCACATTGTAGAAGGGAAAGAACTGTAAAATTTACTAATTTTAAGAAAAACTTGAGAGTGCTGGTGGTAAAGTGATCCCTCCAGCTCAATAAATTATCTCAGGGGATGTAAAATATGGAGAAATGAAGAGTGTTCTCTAGAAAGAGCATTTTCTCATCTTCCAAACATTTCAGTCCAAAACTGAGAGTGCCTCTTTGCGTCCATCTGTCAGACAGGCCAGTGACTTTTTGTCACTGGTCACAATGATTGTTTTATGTAATTGTTCCAGCTAGCTTATTTTGTGTGGGGCATCTCTATCCTTGTCCCAGTTACAGCTCCTTTTAGCTTTTGAAGTTTAATTCAGGTGGCTTGCTATGAACTAGAAATATATCCTTCAGAAAGTTTTTCTAGAAGCTGTTGCTAAAATAATTCTTGTGTATGCAAAAGTCGAAGCCTTTCTAGAAATAGATTGAGCAAAGTTCATGCAAAGTTCATACAAAACTCTACAACATGAGCTGGCAATGTGTGCTTGCACACAGAAAGCCAACCATATCCTGGGCTGCGTCAAGAGCAGCATGACCAGCAGGTTGAGGGAGGGGATTCTCCCCCTCTACTCTGCTCTGGTGACACCCCACCTGGAGTGGGATGGTTCAGCTCTGGGGCCCCCGACACAAGAAGGACATGGACCTGTTGGAGTGAGTCCAGAGGAGGCCATGAAGAAGATCCGAGGGCTGGAACACCTAGCCTGTGATGACAGGCTGAGAGAGTTGGGGTTGTTTGGCCTGGAGAAGAGAAGGCTCCAGGGAGACCTTAGAGCAGCCTTCTGGTACCTAAAACAGGCCTTCAAGAAAGCTGGGGAGGGACTTGTTACAAGGGCATGTAGCACTAGGACAAGTAGGACAGGAGAAGGGGCAACAGTTCTAAACTGAAAGAGCGTAGATTTAGATTAGATATTAGGAAGAAATTCTTCACGGTGAGGGTGGTGAGGCACTGGAATAGGTTGCCCAAAGAAGTTGTGGATGCCTCCTGCCTGGAAGTGTTCAAGGCCAGGTTGGATGGGGCTTTGAGCAACCTGGTCTGGTGGAAGATGTCCCTGCCCATGGCAGGGGGGTTGGCACTAGGTGATCTTTAAGGTCCCTTCCAACCCAAATCATTCTATGATTCTATGAATTGTTTGGCCTTCTTGCCTTGAATTACTCCAGTTTTGACTTATTCTGTATCACAGTCCCTCTTGAGAAGTAATGTCAGATTAGCCCCATGGGCAAATATGCATGAGAAACAGGATATAACCAGATATATTGTTAATAGTAGTGAATTCAGGAAAGTTTAAACCTACATATTCCACATTGGGAGCACTGCATTGTTTGGTGGAGTCAAGAAGGACATATGTTAATGTATCATGTATGTTAACGTACATCATTGTAACTATCTAAATAACTCCGATAAAGATAAAGGTACATGAAATGTAGAAACACTTCACAACATCATCATCTTGAAGACTGACTTCATTGAAGTCAACATGAGTTTGCCTTTGATTCCAGATGAGCAACACTTTATTTACTAGAAACTCTATTCATGCTTGGGTTATGCTGACCATGCTTAAATTGGGGGTGATCTGGAATGACATAATATTCATAATCTTCACTTCAGAGGAGCAAAAGTTAGGCAGTGCAACATATAGATTGTGTGATGGGGGCTGGAATCAAAGAAAAGTAGCAATGGCACCGATAAGACATGCTGATTTTATGTTTTTTCTAGGGAATCTTTTTTAAGAGTTTTTAAAAAGCCACAACTTTCCTCTCTAATCCAACCTCCTTAGAGAGAAGAGTGGTATAAATATACATGCACTAGAGACTGAATTTACAAATGACAAAGTAAAAAAATATTTCCCCCACATCATTAATGGTAGAAATTACAGGTTCTTATTAGCTTTGTAATTTCTAGAAGTTTGAGACTAAACTCATCCCTAGAGTACACTGTGCTTGGGGCTTAATTTGATACTGCGTGATTGGCCTCATTCAACAAATGTCAACAAAATTTTGGTCCCTCTCCTTGATTCCGTAGTAACTTTATTGCTTACGGACGAGTCAGATCCTGAGTCTGATAGTCTTATGGGACTGACTTTTACAGAAAAGTGATAAATGAATACATGACTTGAAAAAGGCTTTAAAAAATTATTCAGTCCTGTTTTGCTTTTGTGTTTGATTGCTAACCCTCTCAGGCACCGGGTATGTTCCAAAACCATGTCTATGAAGTTTATATCCAGTAGGCAGGCAACAGCTGTAGGAGACCAGAATTACAGAATATGTCTGATTTGTATTAGCGTGTTTTCTAGCTTTACCATCAACGTAGGATCCCAAGGCAGTCATGAAGGTTGTGCAATAAGTTTGTGGGGGGAGAAGTTAATTTTCTTTGAATAAAATAGTTCTTTAAAGTATGTTTTCTTTTACAACTCAACTGTTACTCTTGGTAATGACTGTAGTTTTTTCTCATTACTTTTAAAGCAGAACTGAGCATGCTGTCTAGATTCTTAACCTTATTTTTAAAAGGAACCCTATACTTCAAAATACTCTGCTTCCAGTTAGAGCATAAAACTTCAGGTGTCAGTCTCAAGGATTAAATTTCCCAAGAGTAAATTTCTAAGTTTCCACTTAGTGTTGAAGGAACAAAGAAAACATAGGCAAAATTACTGAAATTTTCCAATGGAGAACAATACAATGTAGTAAAGCATTGTTTTCTAAATCTATTTTTCTATAAAAAAATACCTTTCAGAAACATATCTATTTAGGATATAGATCAAAAAAACACTTTAGACACAATTTTTAAGCTGCTTTGAAGTCCAAGCAGCAGTTTGAGCTGTCAGTGTTGATAGTAGATGCATCACTCTTACTCAGAAAGGTAATTGATGCTACTAATCCAGTGCTCGTAATGAAGGACACTTGATTGTGATAGCAGTAAAGAAGTTTGAATGAAGGCATTGTAATAAACTGGAAAATATAGCTTGGTACAGTTCCGTATTTCAGTTTCAGTCTTTCAAGTAGTCATAATCAAGAGCGAATAACAATGGTTTAAAAAATAAATTGTTTTTCATGAAATGATGCTTTTGGTTTGAGAAATACTCTTTTGAATATATATGCTCAGATTTAGCCAAAAATATGCTACAACTTATATACTTGTTTTTGCTGTATTGTGTAGACTTTTTATGGCCTGTGCAAAGTAATGGTCACAGCTGTTTCTACTGGAAAATAACCTGCTTTGTTAAAGAAGTGAAAAATGTTGGAAAAAAAATGCTGATAAAAATCTGTTCTGAGTTTAATTAATTTCAGCCAAAACACAGGCACAGAACAGAGTCAGGTCATATTTACTGTGGCTAACAGGTGACAATTATTATCTGACTTCATGCGTTTTCTGAGTCTTCCTCAGCTGAAAATACTGAGACCTGCATTTAAATGTAATTTCATTAAGTTCTAAGCTGAATTATATTATCTCCGAATTGAGGAAGACAAAAGAGCTTGGACATGACTATAATCAGGTAGTATGGCTCACTTGTTTCATGGTAGCATTTGAAGCCACTGTGCTCTGTTCATGATCTGAGACCATAAGAATACATTTAGTCTCAATTGCTCTGACTTGATGAAAACATTTCAAAACATATTTAAGCTAAATTTCTGAAATCTCAGTGTACACATAAGGCTTATGGGAAGAGCCTCAGAATCATTCCAGGTAGATAAACAGCGCTTACTGATGCAAAATGCAACTCAAAATGTTCCGTGTGACTCTTGTGCATTGAGAGGAAAGTGTTGATCTTTAGAGAGGTAGAGTGAACGGGCTTCACTTTGTGGATTTTACTACAGGTTAAGAACGGAATTCCCTTGCTTGTCTCTTGGCAACATACACGGACAATTTCTACAGCAGTTTATAGGCTGTGGTAGTATCTGTGACCTCTTCTATCCCTCAGGCCGTAGCTACATAATCACTTTAATTTTACGTAACTATGCACAGCAGCCAAAAAGGGCAGTCTTGTCTTTCCCCATTGCCCCCAGCAACTCATTCCTGTCCCTTCCCCTGTACTGGCACTAGCATTCGTCCGATCAGTCAGTGAGCTGAATCAAGGAACCAGTCTGGATGAAAACTAACCCCAAAACCCCCAGCTGTAACACATTTTTATGGTGGAGCAACTAATGAGATACTTAAGGAGTTTGGGATTTGCATAGCTATGGGTGAAGTTGTCTCTGAGAGAAGTACACCCTCTTGGGTCTCACTTGTGTACAACAAAATAGTGGTGCTTAACTTTTCTAAATAAAAGGCATTTCATGTCCTTGGCCAAAAGGGCAAAAGACTCAAGCCAAGAGAAGATACAACAGAGCTCTCAGGTTACCAAAATCTGTTGGTTGCATATATATGCAGGTAACTGCTAGCATCATTTTCTTATGACCTTATTTTCTCTTTTACTGTTCTAAATTGTGTTAGATGTTGGTGCGCTAAGTGTTAAAACCCCACTTGAGTCTGTCTTTCATTCTTACAACCAATGAGTGTGGAAGAAAGTGTGAAGTCAGTTGCTGAGAGGGCTTAAGTTAGGTACAGGCCTGAGAGGAAAGAAAGAATCAAAGGTAAATGGGACTTCCAGAGGCCGTGTAGCCTAGCGTTACATCTAACTTTCCATTTTCAGCACAGTGCAACATTGATACTTTATTTCATTCTGGGGAAAGAGGGGAGAAGGCTGGCACTTCAAATTAGCAGCAGCTGCAGAATTAAGACAAGGGTGTTAGTGACTCATTTGGAAAAGTACTAGCTAAAACATTCTGTCTCCTAGAAAAAACATTTAAGAAGAGTTTATGATACAAACTTTGAATTTCATGAACAGTGCCTGTGACCTTCTGGTTTCCTCCAGGTAGCTTTTCTAATTAGCGACCATTTGCTTTTGACAATTGCATATTAAACTGAGGAGAATACGTGGGGACATTTTGGAGGGGGAAACACCTCTGTTAACAGGGTTAAAGGCTCCAGAATGGCTTTTACTTCTTTTGACCCAGTCAGTTACCCAAAAATTCAGATTCTTACTGTTCCAGGTAGAAGAGAAAAATGGTGATACTTGGTTGTTTCTTTGATGTAGCTGAATTATTGACAAAGAGTAGTCAAACGCCAGTTTCCCTGAACACAGGCGTCTTGAATAACAGAAGCAATTTCTTTGTTCTCAGTCCCAAATTCCTTTCCCCAATTCACTGTTCTCTCTGTTTAGGCCATTTACAGGACTGTATACTCAGTGCTTATGTTTAGGTTGTACTCTACTCTTTCCATATCTGCATTTGGGTGAGTTTTTTTCCCTTCCTCTGATGAATATGTATATTTCCCTGTTTTATTGCCAGGTCCTACAAATGGCTTTATTTGGCTTTAAGAAGAGAAGGCTAAGGGGAGACCTAATTGCTGTCTAAATCTGTCAAATGAGAATGTATAGACAAGGTGGAGCCAGATAATTCTTGGAGGTGCACAGGGATAGGATCATAGGATAATTCTGATTGGAATGGACTTTGAGGTCTCTAATCCAACTTTCTGCTCAAAGCAGGGTCATCTAGAAGATCAGAGCAGATTGCTCAAGGCCTTATCCAATCTGGCCTTCCAAGCCTCCAGGGATGGAGATGCACAACCTCTCTGCTGTCTGTCCTCATGGTGAATTTTTTTTTTCCTTATTTCCAGTCTGAACCTCTCTTGTTTCAGCTTACGCTCATTGACTCATCCGAACAGCACACACCACTGTAAGAACCTGGCTCCTCCTTGATAACCTCCTCAGAGGTTTCCATTCCACAAATGGAAAGCTGCTATTAAGTTCCACCAAAGCTGTCGCTTCTCCAGATTGAACAAGCCCAGTTCCTTCAGCTTTTTACAGAGCATGTGATCCAGCCCCCAGCCATCTTGGCAGCCCTTCCCTGAACTTGCTCCAGTTTATCAATGTCTGTCTTTTACTGGGGGCCCAAAGCTGCATGTAGTATTCTAGATGGGATCTATCAAATGGGGGGATAGTCACTTCCCGCACCTGAATGCAGCCCAGGAGGCACACCTTACTGCCAGAGCGTGCTGCTGGCTTATGCTTGGCTTGCTGTCTGTCACAACCCCCCAGGTCTGTTCCAGCAGAGCTGCTCCCCAGCCAGTCAGTCCCAGCCTATATCATTGCGAGGGATCCTTCCTTCCCAGGTGCAGAACTTTGCACTTCTCTGATATAAAAATGTTCAACGCAGCAGTCCCAGGACAGGCCCTTGCAGTGCTCCGCTTGGTACTGGCCTCCGGATAGAGTATGACCCATTAACTGTGATTCTCTGAGCCTGACCATCCTGTTAATTTCATTCCAACCTAGCTGTCCTCTTGTCCAGACTATAATGTCTTTACCTTGGGTCCAAGAATATAGTAGGACACAATGTCAAAGTCCTTGCTAAAATCAATGTGAATGACATTCACTGCTCTCCCCTTGTCTACAGATCTAGTAGTTTTATCATAGAAGGGAATGGGCAGTAGGATGCAACACAATGGACATAAGTTGTGACATGAGAAAATTTTTCACCATAAGGGTGGCCAAGCACCTGAACAGGTGCCAAGAGAGGTTCTGGAATCTCTTGGAGACAGTAAAAACTCAACTGGACAAGGTCCTGAGCAACCTGATCTAGTTGAACGTGCCCTTGGAGGAAAGTTGGACTCGATGACCTCCAGATGTCCTTTCCAAAGTAGTGTATCATTATAGAAGGTAGACCCTGATAACTATCATCAGCATATGGGGCTCTAAAGTAACTATTACTGTTCATTCTGTGTTTCATCATTGTAAGCTGTGATACGGTATTTGGAGAGGAAAGGTATAGAAAGAATTCCCTTTCCTTACTTAACAGAAAGTGCATTCTGCAAATATGCAAATGACATTTCAATAATCTCTTCGTCATGCAAATTCCCTTACCCCATTTTAGCAAATATCTTGTTTAAGCTGCTTAAAATTTAAGGTTTTAGGTTTGTCTATTTGTTTTTCTCCTGGCAGAACATTATAGTGCTCCAAAACTATGCTGTAAATTCTGACAGACATGCATATGTTCTCATACGAAACCACTTCTTTAGGCTGACATTTCTTGTTCCTGCATCAAATCTGAATTTGCTAAGTTTTTGTCTGGGACATGGATTAAAAATTAAATAAAACAATAATTAACCCCAAATTAAATCTCGTTTCTTTCCAAGCAGACATTATTCAGAGGAACAGCAAAGAGCACTGAGGAAGGCAGTGTTCTGACTTTCTAGTAGAAAAAATGGGAAGAACTAGCATGTTCCTGTTGCTCTTCACTGACAGTTCTGCTATATCTCAAGTGACTTTTCTTCCAAATTACAGTAAGTTCATCTGCTGCAGAAGCTATGGATATGTGAAGGGCTTCCAAACCCACCCACCCAGCTTCTTTAGCCCACTCTGCTTTTATTAGCACTTCTTTCCAGTGTCTTTTATATACTCACTCCCCCATATTTTCTAAGGATTTTCAATGGCAGGTATAATTATAGGAAGCTCTCATGTTCCCAAACCCTGAAGTTAATCTTAAAGATGCTGCTTCTACTAGATCTTAAAAAAAAATAAAAAATCACAGCTATAGTTGTCAGCCAGATTGATGATGAGAAAAACATGTAAAACCCATCAAATGTCAGTTCATTTTTACACCGCTAACTAAATAATGTGATCATGGTTGTTCACTAATTCTGAAAATCAGCTTTCTTGTTAGGTGACAGGATTAAGTTGGCCTTAAGATGACTTCGTCATGGCCAGAAAGTTGCAGAGACAGCAGCATTATCACTCTAGGTCATTATCACAGAAAAGAAATTACCTAATCGAACACTTGTTTATTTCCTTCTTTATCCTAGAGTGTTTACCTTGACAGTGACTAGGCTATCTGAACATAAATAAAAGTGAAGATTTTTACAAAAATATAGAATTGGGAAGAAATGAAGAGGTCTTTTTGCACTGGGGATGTTTCTGCTCTTAGGAATTTTAAATGCTATTCTTGGACTTTTATTTAGTTGAAGGCCTGGGACTAGGGAGGAGTTGTTCTCCAGCATCTAATACTTACATGCTAAGTAGCCATGAGTCTTTCTGGGAGAAATAGCAAAAAACTGTGGTAAAAATGAAAGAAGAATGACAGAAGTTTACTTTGCCATGTTGCCCCCAAAAGAGGCAGAAAAACAACTACATATTTTATATCTGCTACCACTTTCCTTCTCTTAAAACTGAAAGTGGAATTCCATGTCAGATGAATAATTGAATAATGAACAAATGAATAATAAATACTTTTTGTTACTCATATAATGGGTCATTTTCCATGTTTACTTACACTCTATTCAGCTTTGTCAGGTATAGTATAAGTGGCTCCTATTTTACCGATATTTATGTGAAGTTTAGAAATGCATGTATGTTGAACAACAGAACTCCTCGCATTTCCACAGCACACCTTTTTAAGACTAGGGATTTATCTAAGTGTTGTCTTCCAAAATGTGTTCTGTCTGTCTCATTCATAGAAAGCGTGCTGCACCTCACCTGATTGCTTCAGTCATCCAGGGAGGATGCTGCAGATCCCTGTGCTCTGGTGGTGGTTGCTAATGCTTGTGTATGCACATTTCTAAAATGTGTTGGATATGTAGTTCAGTTTGGATTTACCTACCGATTGTTAGAAAATATTCACTGTTGATTCAGTTTCCTTGATTAACTAGTTATTGTAATTCTTTGATTCTTGACAGTATGGTGTCTTCTCTGAAGGATAACCTGTGCTTCAAGTAACGTGGATATTGGGCAATCTAGTGAAGTATGTATGTGCGTCTATTATTTATAAAATATTCTGGGTTGCTGTCTGTATAATGAAGGCATTCATCTGTAAAATTGGCACCAGTTGTGATTTTTTCATAAATTAAGACCTTAGCCCTTCTCTTGACACTAATATTGAGCTCCATGTGTTCTGTAATTTAAATGCCCATAGAATCTAGTCTTTGCAGAAAAATGGTGCACCAGAGTCTTATTTTATCTCAAGAAATAATAAACATTATAATATTAATTTTCATACTTATTTTATTAAGCCCCCCATTTTTCAATTTTAAATGAGCCGCAAAATCTCCAGACCATACCAGACTCTTGTTCATGCCAACATATAGCTTTAAAGCAGAATTCAGGAGCCATTTGCTCTGGATCCCTTGGAGACAGTGGAAAGAAGGCTCGCTGGTATCAAGGATTGTACACAAGTCTGAGCAACTCTGGCTTGCCTAATTACTGGAGGATGTCAGGAGACTGAGCTGGGATTTCTGGGAGTAGAATGCTGAGAGCCATGTCTGGGAATGACAAATATTCCACAGTTTAGTGAGAATCTTTTGATAATTGATACTTATAGCAATAGCATCTGGAAAAGAGGAGAGGAAAGCATGGCTCAGGATACCAATGAGATAACAACAGTGACATAGTCTGGTTTCTGTAATTTTATGTAATCTTGGCTTCACTGAAGCGATAGACGCCTTTGGAAGAATACCTGCAGTTAGTCCTTACTCCCACATTGAGACCCAGAACAGCTGGTCTCAGGAGCGGAGGGTTTGCAGAGAAGGGAGGTGGTTCCACGGGGCTGATCTGCTTTGCTTTCTTTGCTCCCCAAGCATTGAGCTTATCTCTGAAAGTGGGTTAAATAGGCTCTTAAAAGCTGGCTATAGACCTGTCTCTTGAGCCTTGTGTTGTCATTTGAGATAGGAAAAGGGAAGTGAAAAATACAAAGCTGGACGGAGGGAAAATATAAGGAAAACTAATTTTGAGAGAGGGAAATTGCTGTAGAGAACAGATAAGGGAAAAGAATAAGAGAGAAAAGAGCAGGGAAGAGAAAAAGCACAGTTCAGTGGAGAGGCTGTGGCATGTGTGCCAGAGCATGGCACAAAGAAGGCACGTCCAGCTGCCAGGCCATCCACGGGGAGTTGCATCTCCAACAAAAGCAGACTGAAGGCAGTATTCTGCAAGAACTCAGTTTGGGGACTGCTAAAGTTCAGCAACAATTAAAGGTTATTTTTACAAAAACAATGGAGGGTTTTGGGGAACAGACAGGCAAGACCTCTGGGAAAGGCCTTGTTTTATATAGATTGTGAGAGGACAAAAGGTACTTGTGGGGCAAATTTGGCAGTTATCTTTGCCTCTTAACTGCTGCAGCCATATTGTGATACTGTAGGTAAAGTTATGGAGGTAAATGCCTCAGAATTGAAGACTTTGCCATTTCTTTTTATTTCTTGTAGATCATACATCTGTTTTCTTATTACACTGAAACTAGAGTAAGTGTAAGGACTTCCTGAACACACTCTTAAGTGACGTGGTGATGTTGCTATTCTTTTGGATATTTTATATGTTCAGAAATTCTCTTATCCTGATAGGTCTGGCATGAATCTGAATCCAAGAAAATATACAGTATAGCAAAGACTAAATGGACTTAGCATCCACTTAGCAGCCAGAATATCACTATACTGTATCACACACTACTCCTGGCAAAAGTGGCTAAACAGAAAAAAATAATCAGAAGGCATCCATCTCAATATGAAAAATCAGAAGAGTATGCATGGAAAATAGAATTCAGTTGAAATTATACAGTGTATCAGCCAGAGTGAAACTTTGAATTTATAGCAACATATTTTCATGTCTTTAAACTTTACACATACAGAGACATGCTTTTTTATATTAAAGTTTTCGTCGTTCATTTGTGCTGTTCATACTATGCCCAAACACTTACGTGTCCAAGCACGCTCTCCTGGTCATGTGTCGGTCAGCTCAGAGGCTAAGGTCCATCCTAGCAGCCTGAGTGGATCCGGTGTTTGGACTAGAAATAACACTCCAGCTTGCTTTGGTGAGCGGAGAGGTGGGCTTTCTATTTAGATTAAGATCACTTGGAGGAAAAAGCAGGACCAAGAGAAGGTTTGAAGTGCTAAAGTCACCACCAGAGAGGAGCATTTTTGGTTTCTATAACTGAGATGGGATGATTTGTATATTTGAACTCGTATTTTTTGTGAAGTGGCCAGAATCACTCTCAGCTGTGCTGTGGCCTTCGGAGGTGGTGGAGATCAGGATATTACAAAGGGGGAACACAGAGCTTGTGTTTTTCTATCACAAGTCTACCCCTGTGAAGCAACACAGCCCAAAAAATGGCTTTAGTTTTACGGAGAAGGAGTCACAAATAATAAATGCTGATTTTGCACTTTGAGTATGCTTACGTGAAGCCATAACTACATCTGACCAAGAGAAGATCCTTTTTATTTTGTTCAGGTCTCTTTTTTTGAAGCTTTTGGTTTTGTTTCTTTCTGTTGTTTTTTAATCATTGGTTGTATTGGTGATGTTAGCCCTCAAAAAATGATAAAATCCCAGAGTTTTGCAGCATACAGTTTCATCCTGCATTTCTCTTGTGGTGCAGTGATCCTCTGAGAAAGGTATTTGGCATCTAGTTCCTTTGTTCTGACAGCAGGGATCTTTGAGAGGTAACTGCTGTGCAAGCACTGTGCACAATACTAGCACAGCGAGCACTGGTGGAAGGCCAGGTATAAGGATTTATTAGGTATTCTGGAATAATTATCCCCAAATAATTTCAAGTGAGCAGAGCTTTCTTCTTGAATAAGAGTACCGTTGCCTGAAACAGCTTAATCCACTTTCAAAGCCAGCTAAACAAGAAAAGGCATTCTTACTCTGAAATGTGATTGCCTTCTCATGGTGTTACTTACAAATGTTGTTATATTTTAAACTGTTAATCTGATACAATTTTTATGGATACAGGAGGCTTCTGTTCCTACTGCTTTCCAGGATGAAGCCTTAAAGGTTTGATGATACTGAAGTAAACAGATTGGAGTGTTAGAGAGTAAAAGGTGCAAAATATTGATGCTAACAAGATTTAGAGCTTGTCTACACTTAAAAATATAATGGAATTTATAAGGAAATACTTTTCTGGAATTATTGAGCATTATAAATTCCCACATAGATGTTCACTTATCTACACGTCCATATCAGGGGTTATTTTAGAGTAGTTCTGGTAAATTTCCGAATGTAGATGAGACTTAATTAACCTGACTTGATGTGCTAAACTCATGTCAACTATAACTCTATTAACTGTATTGTCCTCTAATTAATAATTTTACTAGTTTAAATGATATGACTAAATCCAGTAATACCAGAAGTAAAGAAATGCACAATGAGTATTTATTCACTTCACTAAGTGAGCATTTTGCCTGCACGCAGGATTCAGGACTGGGCTCCAGAGTACTTGGCAGAACACAGATGAGATTTCTCTGCGTTCTTTTTGATGTCTGCTTTCCTGAAAATTATAAGTACTGAAGTTACACAGATATCTTGAATTTAATTTTAAATTGAAAGGTTTCTAGGATGTGCAGTAGTGCAAAACACAAGTAATTACATGAATATGTGTATTGTAATTATATTAACACATTTATATTAAATAGTAGTAGTTTTATAAATAAAAAGTTATGTTACACAGAAGAATGGATATGAAGTTGCTTAGCTTTATAAAAACCACATTTACAATGATGTATACATATACATATATTTAATTTAATTACACAAAGTGCTGGCAGGAGAGACCAACTCTGCTCAGTTGTAACCCTCCAATTAATATTGGAGGGGAATGGAGTTAAATAAGTAACGCTGAGTAGAATTTGACTCTAAATACAGAAAAAAACTCAGTTGCAGTCTGTAGCATATTCTACTTTTGTGACTCTTACTGGCTTCAAAAAGAATTGTACATTTGCATCCCAGGGCAGAAATTGGCTGTGTGCTTGGAAGCATGAAATCTCTCAAGGTAATACTTCATAACTATGGAATGTATCCCATGACTGATATGTAGCTAAGAACTGAGAATCAAATTGCACATTAGAAATACTTGAAATTAAATATTTTTCTAGTAAAAGAGAGCATTATGCTGGGTAAACAATATATGTTTTCTTTTTCTAGAGATGCATTGGAGCATAAGTATATGAAGCATTTAAACATGTATGTTTGTATGTCCTTTTTTTTTTGAATTTTAGTAATATTTTAAGAAATCAGAATTTTTTTTCTTGAGTTCATTTATTAGAGTTTTATGTTTGACTCTTGTAAGTATCTATTTTTAATTTCTTTTTACATTCTCCTTTTCTTCAGTCCAATTAAGTTTGGAATTTCTGATCTTAAACAGTTAATTTCCAAACATACAGACTTATTTCAGCAAGGAAGAGGCAAACATCCCTAAAATCTTATTGGCGTCTGCACAAAAGCATCCACTAAGGTGCTCTCAGTGGTCTTTTATTAAAAAAAAAAAGTTACTGAAAACCAAAAATAAATTGGTGAACTTTGTTGACCATATTAGTGCATCTAAGATGGACAAGAATTACCTGACTATTCCTTTTCACAGTGGCCCAGACCCTTGCAGGTACAGACAAGCTGTTTTGTCCTCAAGCGTAGTGTCAACTCCACTCAGTTTTCCTGAATCCATTCCCAGGACAAACTGAAGTCATAGTGGTCAGGTTTAATGGGGGGTATTCGACTCCATCCATCTTATCTTCTTCCCATGATACTCCTGCCTGCCAAGAGCGTTGTTGTGTCAGGTGGGGAAGGTGATGATCACAATTTTGGCTGAAGAGCTTTCATAGTTGGGGACACCCTTCTCTGTTGCCTTTGGTCAACATAAGGAACTGCTGAGGATCCTGCCAAACCTGCAGAGAGGAAATTCTTGTGCAAAATAGAAAAGGATGTTTATTTGAAATAAAATAAATAGTAAAGCAAACGCAGGTTTTCTTATATTTGTTATTTTACCTGAGGTTCTGTTCACATGAGCCCAGGTGGTCAGGAGGATTTTCTCTAGAAGCTGTGTTTGCCACTGCATGTGATAGACTACAAGGTACTTGGTGACTGATTTAGCTTATCAGTTGTTGCTCTTTATATTATTAAAACACCCTGGCAGCCCTCCACACAGGTCAGGAATCCTTTGCACGAGGTGCGTGACTGCCACGGAGGGCTTTCATGTCTCAGTGAAATGCAGGAGACAAAATGGATTTAGGAGGGTAAACAAACTGGGTAGTAGTCGTGTTTTGCGTGATAATCCTTGGGTTTAAGACTACTATTTATTTGAAAACTTTGCTGCATAATGTGCATTCAATATCTTGTGACTAATGGATACTGTTAGGGAAATCTCAATATTTAGGGAGATAATGTTGGACTCATCTGAGACGTGATAAAGAACAAAGCAACACATTAATCCCATTGTCAAAAGAACTATATGTACACCTCAGTTCCAACAAAATGAGATGTTATTTTTTGCTAATACTTAATTTCTGTCAACTTTAACAACCTTCAGCTCTGTGTCACAATTCTTAGAATGCTTAATCACAGGAATAGCATTTGGAACTGTTCATGTAGTTAAGAATATTCACATGATTAAAAATTTGAAGTTCTATCTGACCTCTGCAGATCAAGTCTGAAGTATTTTGCCTGTCTTTACCATAGCTCTGAATTGTCTAGATTCTGACAAACATGTCGATAAAAATGTAGGTGTGTTGAACTTTGCATAACTTTTTAGATATACGTAAGTTCGGGTTGGAGAAATACCATACTAGTTATTCTGTTACGTTGCAAAATAAAAGCCAATTACAAAACCCACATCTTACAGTACTCATACCCGAAAAGGGATTTCACACGAAGACTATGCATTTGTATGAAATCTAATGGCCATTTCTTCAGTGAAATTTTATGGTCCTGCTGAGCATAAAATACAGAAGCAGTTATATAATAGAAACTTGGAACACTGTAAATTACCTCCTTTGAACAATAAATGAACTTTCTTCCTATATTGAACTGAAGTTTAGGAACGTAGTGTTCTTTGTCTCATAATTGACTGCCTACGCACACCCAGTCTGCACTTCTAATAGCAACTCGCCGTTGAAGGAGCACACATGTCCTATATTTTTGGCCTCAACTGTTTATTTTTGTAGTGGAAGATGTCTTTACATTAATAAAAATAACTTCATAATGATTATACATTAAAGTTAATGGTGCCAGTTTTACATTATTATGTGCATACATACTTGTTAGAACATGAATGATATTTTCGGAGTAACCATACAGTTTGTGGAACTATTAAACATTTTTGGCTCCACTAAAATATTCAACAACATGTTTGTTAAATATGCACTTTTTTTCTTCTTAATGTAATATTGCCATTTGTTAGGCTGTGATGAATATGTTCTCCAGACAAGATAACTAAAGATAACAGATCAGTTCTCTCTCCAGGAAAACAACACCATGTAAACAGAATATTAGACCAGGGCTTTAGAGGACAACCCATCATTCTGTAAAAGAAAAAGGTCAGCCCGGTATGATATCTCTAACTGTGCTTCAGTGCAAGGGGATATGAAACCATAAAGAAAAGCGATTGTCATTTAAAGCTAAGCATAAAAAACATAAGCTTCATTATCATGCTGATCTGGATGAACCTTAAACAATGTTTACAGTAAGGTTTGGAGAGTTGCCTAGCACTGGATTATACACAATTAAACAACATAGCTGAACTTTTCTTTCATGTCAGCGTACTGCTAAAAAGACCTCCATTGTATTCATACGATAGTCATTCTTGGAACTTAGAACATAAACAGGAATAGAGAACGTTCACTTGTAATTCTATCCCATGGTAGCTGAGTGCATCAAGTGGCATAACTGCATTTTCACCTATACAGCTTAAGAAGTAAATCAGATATATAAAATAATGGTAAGGGCATAGCAAAACCTGAACTCAGTTCTGATGTGAATGTGTACCTGAATTTGGTAGTTGCAAGTATGGACTAATCGTTATTTAACATATTGCAAAATTAGTTTTGATGTTTTTGTGCCCCCTTATTTCTATGACTAATAAGCATCTATATACTTATCCTTGCTTTGGTATAGTAACTCAAGAAAAGCAAACAGAAATTACTGAAGGAATAATGGAAAGCCAGAGCAAGCCAGCTGGTAGACTTTGAAAGTGGATAATCGGAATTGGAACTGCAGTTTGGCATGTCATTAGTCTCAGAAATACTTGTGTTTCACATTATAACACTAGGAATTCCCAGAATCACCTGTATGTTTTCATATTTGTTCTAGTTATTTTTAACTTTTATTTTAAAAGAAATTATTTTGGATACCACTTTTGCATACGTATCTATCATAATAGTTCTTAACAATGCTTATAACTAATGTTATTTCATTAACTTGCCACACTCAGCTTCTATTAAGCTGTTTGTTTTTATGTAGAGACTATATCTAAATGAACATTTTTAATGAAAAACTGTTAATATTAATGGCTGTATGTAAAAATGGAAGTTAAGGTAGGATATGAATTTAAATGTGCAGTATATGACTTGTTTAAATCTAGGACAATTAACTAAGTTGTGTACAGTTGATGACACTGCAGAAAGATGAACACTAATTGTATTGTATATGAAAAATGCTCTGAACTTTCATCAGCATCCAGAAAAGAAGAACAGTTCAAAGCTTACAAACAAATTATAAACATAAATGTTTCAAATAGACAGTGTTTTCCTTCAAATATTCTTTTTTTTTTAAATTGAGACCTCTTGACCTTTGCTTTCTATAGGAATAATACTAATCCTGTGCAATTTCAGATAATCACAACACTCACCCATCAGAGATTAAAACAGGTTTTTGTAGTATTTGTAGACTTGAAATGAAAATGTTTAAACTATACATTCTCTTGTCTTTCACTGAGTAGTTTTTACTGCTCATTGACCAAAAATCATTCACACTATTGTCTGAAATTGCAGTTTATTACAGTTATGATAAAATAATTATATTCTACTCTATACTGGAGCTGATAGCAAGAGGAATGAATAATCAACATTTTATGTTGTCAGACCCTCAGTCCCTCAGTGGTGTCTATTCTGTAATAATTTCTTCAGTTTTAAAAAAATGGCTTCTTGTTTCTCTGGACAGATATTCTGCTGGGGAATCGTGATGTTCCAGTATTATTGCTTTAAAAATACTGAACTTAGGAATAGTGCATGGGCTGTTGTATGAGAAATAGATGAACAATTTCATAAGCAATCCTGCAGCATGTTTGCTAACAGTGTTAGAAAGTGCTCTTCCAAGCAACCTCATGAAGAATTTTTTTTGTCTGTGAACGTACAGCAACTTTATTACCTTTAAAATACATTTTCTCAGATTGCTGTCCTTTGAATTAGGCCTTTCTGCCAGATGTGACTGATACTACATTGCCAGCTACTGCCATTACCTTCCCCTCATATTTTTAATACAAAAAAGTTCTTTCAATATCTAGAGTTCTTGCTTTTTAAATTAGATGGGGTTTTGTATGTCCTGGGAATCCAAAGAAAGTCCCTGGCTTGGAAAGTCAAATTACTATGTTGGTGTTCTAAGAACATAAATCAACGGATAGTGTAGACTGTGTAGTGTAGCTGTGTAGACTGTGAGAGGAATTCGCCGCTTGCTAAACATGCTTGGTACACAGCTTTGTGCTTGTAGGCTGGAAACAAGCACCCTATGGGGACACCCTGGGTTTAGGCGGTGATGGGTATTTAGGTGGGGAAGAACTGTAGGCTGAGGAGAGTAAAAGGAAATGCTAAACCTAAAGGCACGTCGGTGCTGCGCATCAGTGAAGTCACAGCTGTGTCCCCTGTGGACTAGAGAGGCTTGCCCGCTAGCTTAGGTGGGAAATTTTTTGTTGATATCTATGGGTAACTTCATCAGTATTTCCACCAATTTGAATGGGCTTATGCCCAATGAACAGAGAGAGAAGCTCTGAAAGCCATTATAGTTAGTTCACTTTCAATTGCAATTACCACATTTACTTCAAGGCTCCAAGACTGTTGTGCTGCACTGCATGTTTTGTGGCTGTAAATAATTCTGTCTTAATGAAGTTTTAATGTCTGATAATATAAATCTACCTTCTGCTCACTAGCAGCACAGTTCTTTTCTAATAGTACCTAATGGCATGCATTTGTAGCTAGTCTCTCTGTACTGGTGCCAGCCATCCCTGTGCAGATAAGGGGCTGTCACTGCTTCCATGATAAATTTGTATTAGCTAGGTTGAGAGAGAGATAGACTGTATTTTATTTGTTATGTTAACTCATAAACTGGGACTTTGCTCGGAATCAGTTTATAGAAAATAGTTTTTACAAAATATTTTTCTCTGATTTTTTTTTTTTTAATTCTAAAAGGAAGATAGCATCTTATTTGAGCAATACTTTTCTTTCAACTTTGACTTAAATTAGCTTTTCAAAGGAAGCGAGAGGATGTTACCTGATATTTCAAAGGGTGGGCCAAATGTTACAATGTTTATGTTACAATGATAATATGGCCGGTAGATTTTTTTTTTTTTAAGGCATTCACTCAAACATTAGTAAAATAAGCGTTAAAATGATTATCAAAAGATAAAACACAAATAAACTGCATCTTTTGGGAGATATTTTCTGGTATATATTTGGATACAAATCATATCAGTGTAAGGTGCTAGAGAAAGATCAGCTCCTACTTATGTCCCAAAATAGGCCTAAAATGATGCATGAGTAATGCCTAAGCATTGCACTGGTCCTCTGTCCAGATCCATGAGCCAGTTTCATGGCTACTGTGATTATCTCAGCAGACTTGAAACATACAGTTGATATACAGCCATGTCAAGCTCACTTTGGCTACATAAATCATTATTTCAGTGGAATTAATAGTCCCGTGTCGTACCCCAGAAAGTCAATGATATCTTCACTCAGCCTCATTCACTGTTTCCAGGGAAAACTAAAATGCATTTGTAGACCTTTCTGTCCAACACACCCAGATCTGCAGGTTTAATTTTGTGCAAGTATTCTTTATTTGCACAGTCCCTAACCACTGATGTGATTGGAATTAGATAAATGAGGAATCCAGATACAAATCATACAATAGGTTTCCCTCCTAGTCGCTGTCCCCATAAAATCTCGATCCTCAACCTATAAATTGTTTGAATAGTTTTGGGATTTTTTTTTTAAGATAAATTCTAAGTATGAATTGCCAGAATGTTGCTGTCATGAAGTCTCACTATTTACTGAATTTACATGTCTTCATTGATTCTTCCAGAAATTTGTTGTTGTTTATTTTTTCATGATACAAAAAGCATGATGAAAAAGGCATGAGCCAGTTCAGCGTGTAGACATAAAAAAACACAAACCACCATAACCCATTGAGCTAATTATGGTGTTAAAAATTAACATCTCCAGACTCCATGCTTCCTTTTTTTAAGTTCTGTGCAAGGACAAAAATGGATGTGGCATGCATGTGAAACAACATGAATTTGCAGTCAGAAAAAAGGACTATTAACAATAAAACTCCACAGATGCAGTCCTGAAGGACTTTCTTTCCAAATGTGTCCTGTTGTAAGCACTGGGATTACTCATAGTAGTAAGGATTTGTTCTGGGACTTTACAGGGTTGCCACCCAACCATTTTGTGGCTCCCAAGATATGCAGACCTTTTACAAAACACAGAGGAGCTAGAGAGCAAATGGAAAGTACTTTTTTACACGTAGCCTTGCCACTTCGGAGACTCCAGGATGTTTGGGCCTTCTGGAGCCGTTGTGTGTTAAGCAGAACTCTCCGGTGCTTTCACCAGCAAGTTCTACTTGAGAAATGATGGCAAGAATATGACCCGGGTGTGGTGTGTGTGCGGTGTGTGTGCTTGCAGGCTGAGCGGTGGTGGGAGGCCAGCTGTGGAATGTGGGAAAGCGGCTGAACTGCCGAAGTCATGCAGGGAATGTTAAATGTGTCTCCAGCTGGCAGGGAGCTGTGGCTTAAACACAAGCTCCAGGTCCTGGGTATTGCCGAGTGTTCCCGGCACCCTCAGCTCCTCCTGCCCTGAGCACAGCACCAAATCGTGTTGCAAATGGATCGAGAAGAAAAGGAAATGCCTGTCGCCTTTTGGGGGACATTAAAAGGCAAACGAAGTGAGGCAGGGAAGCCTTAAACTTTTTTAGCATAAACCAAACTGTTACAGTAGCCCGGCCCAGGCAGTGAGAAGTGCGGTTGAGAAAAGTTAATTCTGCAACTCTCAGTAGAGAGAAAAAGGGTTCTCATACTTTTCTTTGTTATTTCCCTGGGGTATGTTCCTCTTAGAGAAAATGCAATTCATCCTTCTTTAACAACCCTCTAAATTAGTGGAGTGTTGTTCAGCAACTTAGCCGATGAGTTCCAGTTGCGCAGTAAAACCAAGGGGGGCCGGGACTGCTGCCTACCTGGCATGGCAAAGGGAGAGTGAGTGGGGAATGTGTGGCAGCCCTTCTTCTGGACAGACAATTACAATTTCCTCAGGTCCCCCGGTGTTCCTCGATTAACAGGGCAGCTGCTGTGAATACCCCTAAGGGATACCTGCAGGTATTTTCACATGTTTTTTTATCATGCTGACATAAGCTCACTCTGCCTCAGCCCTGAGCTACAGGGAAACCACACTGGGGCAATGCTTAACCTGAGGTAAAAAGTCCTGCCGAGGTGTCTGCAAGGTGACTCCTGGTCCAGAGGGCACAGGCTGTGTAAGCCCAGGTCTACTGGAAGAAGACTGCGTAGACATACCCTATGTCGTCTAAAGGCATGCTGAGGAAAGAGTTAAAGAGCATGACAGTAAAACTCAGAGGTGGCAACCGTGTTACAAATAACATAGGAGTTTATCGAATACTATCTATTAAATATGATATAATCAGCAGTAGCAAATGGATTATTACAATTGGCAGTATATAACTGCAAACCGTGTAAGACCCTAGCAACAGTCCTCATCTGGAAATTCTTTAATGCCTTCCTAAGGTTAATTTTCATAATGAGATTACAACTTTAAATCATCAAGAGAAAGCATTGATCGGCTGTTTTTCAGCTTTTGTTTAGCTAAAGGATCCACCCAAGTAACTCTGGTCATAAGACATTTTCTTCTGTTAGAGTCATAACTCAGGATGTGTCACAAATGGCATTAACACTGAAACAGCAGTGGGCTGTGCCTCCTTATTTCTAATCCTGACCACAAACCTCTTGACTCTGGATCAGTAACAGAATGGAGAAACATGAGGAAAAATGCATTTTTAAGCTTTTCCTATGCAAGCAATAATTTAAGGGGTTTTAGAGATTAACTCTGGTGAATCTTGCTGCACCGATTTCAGATGTTACTTTCCCCAGCTCACCACACTCCCTCCGCTGCCTAGCCTCTCCCTGCTCATATACCTTCTCAGCAGAGGCAGCGAGGGGACATCTGCCCGTGCCTCTGCTGTCTCCTTGCAGAGTTTGACACCACCACCCAAGTTCACTTTCCTTGATCATACAGCATCATACACACTGCTTCCTGAAGCAAGGTGTCCCCCCACCTTGGTAACTACAGAACACTACCTGAGAGCAAAGAAAGTTTGCTGTAGGCAGCAGGTGAAAAAGAAATACATCTGGGACTGAAATAGAGCTTCACTGAAAAAAAAATCTAGTTGGGAAAAGGGATGGGGACACAGCAGCCAAGGGAATACAGAACAGCAGAAACAGAAAGAGTACTTTGCAAGCACATGAAAGCTCACCCTTCCAGCCTCCTCCTCAGCCTGTCCTATGGGAATGAAATGCTTCTCACAGTCAGGAGGTGGAGTGCCTGGAAAGTAACCCCAGTGGTGCGGGAGGGTGGGAAGATGTGGGAAAAAAGGTTGCTGAGCTAAGATACCACACACTGTGCTTGGAGCAGCTGAGGCTCAAGCATTCCCTTCTGCTCACTCTGCTACTCAGGCATTTTTGGCAGAAGGGCAAAAAGGACACCTGGAGGCAGCAGTACCTCAAATGACTAGAGGAAGGCTTGCAAATGCTCATCTGCCAAACCCTAACCTGTAGTAAGAACCTTCACTGCTCTCCAATAGTCAACAAAGTTGTTGCTGTATGGTATCAGTAGAAGCAGCTAGTGGGTCTAAGGGAGATGAATGGGAGACAAATGTGAAGTGCTTGTAATTTGGGCTCCAAAGTCTTCAGCTCAATTCATATCAGTATCCTATAATACAGAAGATGCATTGGAAAACTAAAGCTGTGTTTTCAGATATATTCTTCTGTAGCAGTACCAACTTTAAGCATCCCTCTTTGTCTCCAGCCATTCCTTCTCCCCACATTACCCCACCAACAATACCAGCATAGCTGTTAGTAAGGCCATACAATGAAATAGAGCTGGGAACTGATCCAGGCTAAAAATAAACAGCAAAAATGAATACCAGGAACAAGCAGGATAAGGGGGGAAATGTTTATGCTAGCTGTTGCTGAAAGAAATAGGTAAGAAACTTTGTGCTAGTGAATTCTCATTTACTATTGGAGAAGACAACTGATGATGTGCAAAGTAAAACATTAGATCTATGTTCTGACAGTCTGAGAAGAGCAAACGTGATTATTATTTACCTTTATATCTTATGAAAGGGATTACATTAATGTGATCTAGTATTAATTTATTACATAAATGTTATTGCCATGGAGAATATGGGCTAGTCAGCCCCTCCACTCCCTGTAATCTATAAGTAAAAAAGAGGTTACAGAAGTTAAATATTGAAAATTGCTTTTGCGGTACAGTGGAAGAAAAAGTAATTGTAAAACTCCAACTAAAATTAGGGAGTTTCCAGAGAAAATCCTGCGCTATAGCATTATAGTATTTCAATAGTAGATTTTGTAGTCTTTGGTATAAAGTAGACCAACAGTCATGAGAAAAGGCTAATTGAAATATATAATGAATGGATGTTTATTTTCATTACACAAATGACATGAGGAAATTAATTTAATCTCAAAGTATGGAAGTAGGGGAAAAATGTGCTACCTTTTCTGACTAAAGATTAAGGACTGTTGCTGTACAGCATAAAAAATAATCCAGTCAGTCAGTCTGTTCATATGGGTGAAATCACCTTCATATCACAGGACATGAAATAAGCTCATAAAGTAAAAATGGAATGAGAAAAGCGTACTATATTTGGAGAGAAATCAGATTTACAAAGGCTAGGACACCCTATCTGATGTATTTGTAAATAGATCTTTTGATTCATGTAAATAGGGCATGGCACTCTATATTTTGTATCTGCAGTTAGTTAAAAACAAACAAGAAAAACACAGCAGTGAACGACTGGGTGTACAGATGCTGAGGTACCGGCGTTCCCTGGGTACGGGGTGAAGCAGGGTGCCACAGGCAGAGGTCTTTCCACACCTAAGGACCTTTGCCAAGCTCTTCTAACATCCCAACACCTTGAAGAAACTTATTTTGACTTAAAGCAGGGATTCTGCTAGTTTCAAACACAGTCATACCTTATCAGTCTGGGTTTTAAGCTTTATAAAGTAGATCAGAAGACTGGATAGTTCGGGGGACTAACATTTATCTGATAAGACAAAAACTAGCTGAAGAAATTTTTTTTTTTTGCATTGCTGAAATTTGAAAACAGGGAGTGGAAGGCAATACATTTAGAGTCCACCTGAACTGGAACATTTTTAGAGATTTCAGTGAAACAAGAAGTTAAGAGCATTCTGCTTCAGGCTGAGTCAAGTGTTTCTTTGCCCCAATTAATTTCCAAGATTTTTAAACCTCATTTAAAAATAAGTAAAGATCATTTTGAAATGCTGTATTTAATAATTTAATAAGAAAAAAGTTAGAATGAAATAAATGGGCGTACTGTTGATAACTTGTGAGGTTTGTTGTTGTTGCTGCATGGTTGTCATCCCTGATACCAATGTAGAAATTAGCTCAGATTTGTTGGTGTATTGTCTCTGGACCCTCCTTGTGCATCCATCTTACAGGTCAAATGCCTCCTTGTATATTTAAAGCTCTGTCCTTATTTCCATGCCCTGATTCCTGGCAGATAGGGCTATATCCTTTACCTTCTTCCTGGCTAATAAAAGGACTGATTGAACTACATTACTGTAAGATAAATAATTTTTAATCAACCTCTGCCTCTGTAGCCTACACATCTATGCCTTTGCTTTTCATAGATTTTGTGAGTAACTTCAGCAAAAGTGATATCGTTTCTGAGCATTCAGTTTTCACTTATTTTACATCTGGTAAATTGTCTCATCGTTTATAACACTTAAGATTTTAGAATAAGAATGTAGTTTATAAAGGCATGATGTTGACATGTCTTTATTTCATCTGCAACTGATTTAAAAAATCCTTATTTCCCCAAAACATACGTGATTTCCAATTTGATGTTAATATCTAAAGTCATAGTAGCTAGTAGGAAGTGAACAAAGTTGTCAGCGTTCAATGGCTGTTTTTTGGTAACTTGGAATGAGATACTGGTCTCAGTATCTGTTTGTTGTAGTTACAGTGGTCACTGTCTCAGTTGTCACCCTTCCTCATATGCTCAGCAGAGTTAAAAAAGAGAAGAATTACATACTCATCCCTTTTTGAAGGCAAACCTCCAAAAGCAGGATTGAAGCAAGTCCACGGGGAAGTATGGGGAAACTTGCTCTCCCAGTGCCCACGTTGTACCTCCTTTTGTGCAAAACGGGATCTTGTAATTTCCAGAGCTACTAAAGTAGCTTTGAGGTAGAGAAGGAAGGGATTTCATGTTTAACTTCAAGATGAATTTAAGTTTTAACTTTGACATTAATGTCTTAATCCAAATTTAAGCAAGTCCTTAACTGTAAAGAAACAAACTCTTTTGAGTTTTAATGAGAAGATTATGCAATGCTGGCTGTGGGGCAGTAACTGAGGGCCAAGGCCAAATGCAGAACATCTTTTCTGTGAGTGTCTTGCCACTGGTCCCTAAGATTTCAAAGGCAATAAGCAGAATCACATTCAGTGGAAAAAAAAAACCCACAACTGGATCATCAAGTAAGTTTAAAGGCTGTAAAGAGGCTGAGAATAAGAGACTGCTTCAATACCACTGGTGCCCTGGAATGATGCAGGGAATCCATAGCTTGGGAGCTGTTAGTTATTCCCTATTTAGTCAGGGAAATTTAAGACTAGATGACATTTATCTGCTGGCCCTTGTCAGTGAGGCTGAACATGGCATAGATGAGCAAAAGATTTGATTGAGAAGGTGTTAAGACACTGAGTATTCAACTTGATGCTGAGTTAGTGAACTGACTTTTAAAAACTGGTGCAAAAATGGGGAAAAGTCTTTAAAGCTTGCTGTCTTCTGTTTACTCTTGAGGATAGTCCCTTAAAATGGTTACAGATGTTCCACCACCTGTAAATGAGAGTTCAGTAATAGTAGTAAATAATAATAATAAATATTAACAGTAATAATAGTGTTGAGAAGATTCATTATTTGTGCAGTGCTTCAAGAATGAAAAGTGTTAAATAAATGCAATTAGTAATTAAAGTTTGCCTGTGTAATAGAAAAATATGCTCAGTGAGTTAGATTGGAAAATAATTAGCCAAAATTGTCATTCCCTCTTTGGTTCATCTTTTGTGGAAAGATGAAACACCGGATTGTCATTTTATATACTGTGAAAACTGAGTAAGAATTAATGGGTGTTATATAATGAAATGACAACACGACATGTTCATTAGCATGTAGTTATGGAACTACAATATTCCCATATGTGACTGTAAGATATTTTATTTTTTCTAAAACATTTATGTACTTGTATACTTGAGTGCTGCACACAAGCACAATTTCTGTAAAGCACAACTTCTAGTTGCATGGTGAGATCTGACATTTCAAATACTGCGGAAACAAACTGCTGTCTGACAGAGCAGACAACAGGCTTGCAGAACTTTATACTTGAAAATAATGAATTCAGGAAATACCTTGTGCCTGACTCCAGCAACAATCTCTTCCTCCCTAAGAGTGATCCCTGCTCTCTGCTGCACAGTCATGGCAAACGCACAGGCTGGGGCAGGGGGAAATGGAAAAAGAATCTATAGCTAATGAAAATACCTTCTTTTCGTATGGATCCATGTCACCGTTTTTGCTTACATGAGGCGAAGTTCTTTACTTTTGTCCGGAAAGTTCTGCATTCTGCGACTGAAGGCACCATTTTCTGCTCCAAGAACAGGCAAATGTATCCTTCTGCTCTTTATGACTAAGTCAGCAAGGAATCTATACATAGATCAAGAAAGTCAGCATTATTTTATGCTGTGAACTTATCCGCGAATTTAGAAGAAAGCGATACTGTGGAGTTGTCCATTTTATCTCTAGAATTGGTTATATCTATTGATATATCTCTGAAAGAAAAAAAGAAAAGAAGATACGAACATGTGTTAAAAAAAAGCAGTGTTTTCTGTTGGTGAACACCTCCTCCTCCTCCCTGAGAGGGCTGAACCAAGTATACAAGAAAACAAGGAATCTCCTTATTACTGTATGCTGATCGTCGTGGTTTTCCTCTGTGTTTCTAACCAGGACAGACAGGGACTGTGATTCTTTATTGCCTTGCCCCTCATGAAAGTATTTATAGTAAATCAAAGTGGGCATAAGGTGTCCCTTATCCAGAGTCTTCAAATAAATCTAAATCAAATCTTCAATCTAACACTAGAATAAATGGCTACCCAGAGCACGGGGAATTCATGAGTCAGATCCCAGATCTCCCCCATCGCAGACTACCTGCTGGTCATCAGCTTTCCAGTAATGGATAGCTTAGGTAGTCTGCAAATAATCAAGACAAAAGGTTGGTCCAAGAGTACCCAAGACAGTAGGAAGTCTAGCAGCAGGGACACCTCCTAGAACACTGCAAATCCTAAATCATCTCTTTAGTTAAAATCCTTTTGTACCTTCAAAGAAATAAATCCTGGCTTCTGCATTTGGAAGAACGATACAGCAACTGTGTAATTCCCTATTATAGGTAAAGAAGGTCCTAATTTGCTTTCCAACAGCGGTCAGCTTTCCTGTTGCAAGGCTGCCTGTCAACACAATGTCTAGTTCTCTTGTCTAAACTAAAAATCTGGATTGGTCCAGCAATATATATTTTTTGTCAGTTAGATGCTTAAATCAGATCTAATCCCTGTTATGAATGTTTGCAGGCTGCAAATGCACAGCTTCCTGTCTGATGACTGCCTCCATATTTCCATTTTCCATATCTCATATAGCTATTATCTATTTCATAATATTTGCAGTAGCCTGCCAGATCACTTCAGCAAGGTAGATGGAAAAATGTCACTTTTCCCTATGTGACTCTCACGGTTTCTGTTGTCTGCCTTTCTTTCTCACGGTTAAACCCAGCAGCAATTAAACATGAATCAGGTAACAAATCACCACCATCTTCATTTGCTCGTGTATTATCTCTATAATCTTTTAGATTCTTCTGTTGACTCTTAGGTCAATTATCCCAATTCCTCAGCATATAAAAGTTTGAACAGTAATCTGTGTGAAGGGAACAGTACTGTCTCTAGTTCTCAACTCAGCTCGGCAGTGCAAGGAACTTTTCACTGTCCCACTTGAATGTATCTTGTGTCTCCCATGTTGACTACAGAGGTTTTAAGACCCTACAGTAAGGATTAGGTGACGGTAATCAGTAGGGGTGCTGTGCCTTCTGCCATGATCACCAAAAGAATATTATTCACCTACTTTATACCTGTTTTATGCACTGTTTTGATGTCCTTAAATGACAAAGATATCAAGACCTGAGGTCAAAAAAAGAATTGAAACATCATTCCACCTAGTGGCTTTCTTGACCCTGCCTAAACCAGTGCTTGTCAAACAACTATTGACTGCATGTTTCAGTAACATTTTGTTTTATTTAGATGTCATTTTCTTTACTAGTAAGTGATGTTTTTAAAATACTGTAAGTATTCTTACTCTCTCTCCTATGTTATGAAGAGATCAAAAGCAGTACTAGCTTGAGAAAAAGATTGAATTGGGTCTCCCAAATATTTTGAGTCAACTACTTTTAAAAAGATTGGCATAAACATCAAGATTCCAAACATGTAACATGAAACACAGACAAAACTATCAGCTATTGTACTGTTTGGGTGATGCTACCAGTGTACAAGCAGAACTGCTTTAAAGTCACTATTAATAACCAATATTGGATCGAATAAAAGGTCAAAGTACACCAAATCTTATTTAAATTTGAAGGGTAAAAAAATGTTGCTAGAAGTTTATGCAATAACAGTTTCTTTAAAATGTTCAAACATGAATGGAAAATTAAGAGTAGATAAAGAGCAACCAAAACTCTAATATCATAGTATTAATGCCTCCTTTTTCATTGATAGCTTCCAAATAGCTTTAAAGTACAATCCCAGGATTGTCAGTGTATTTTACTATGGAGGAATGAGTGCACAGTAGAGGCATCATGCAGGGGCAGAAGCAGAATAGAACCTAGGTATCTCGCTTGCATGCTGGTGTGGTATGTTAATCACTAGGCCCCTTTACCATGAGTGTCTTTTTTTGCTAGGGGGCTCAAAAGGGCAAACTTTAAACTATGCACGTTTTCATTGCCCTTTTGTATTGGCTTTGGATACTTGGATAGTTGTGCTGTAGTCCTTTTGTTGAAAGAAAGTTAGTTCAAAATTTGTCTACAGGTTAGAATCTGAGGAGTAGTAAACTATAATGGTTGGGTAACAGATACCTGATTAAATGATAAATGATATTCTGAGCATATCAGCAATCTGTTACTAAAGTTTAAAGCAAATTGGTAATAATATGAATTTCGGTGGATGCTGAAATAAAAGCATGCATTGTCAAACTTGATAAGAATAGACTCCAATCTATTGTCACAAATAGTGCCTTTTTACTGCTCAAAAGTATATCTCAAGTTTTTGTCCGAAGTGGTTTTCTCTTCTCTTTTCTCTTTTCTTTCTTTTCTCTTTTCTTTTCTTTTCTTTTCTTTTCTTTTCTTTTCTTTTCTTTTCTTTTCTTTTCTTTTCTTTTCTTTTCTTTTCTTTTCTTTCTTCTCTTCTCTTCTCTTCTCTTCTCTTCTCTTCTCTTCTCTTCTCTTCTCTTCTCTTCTCTTCTCTTCTCTTCTCTTCTCTTCTCTTCTCTTCTCTTCTCTTCTCTTCTCTTCTCTTCTCTTCTCTTCTCTTCTCTTCTCTTCTCTTCTCTTCTCTTCTCTTCTCTTCTCTTCTCTTCTCTTCTCTTCTCTTCTCTTCTCTTCTCTTCTCTTCTCTTCTCTTCTCTTTCTTTTTTCTTTTCTTTTCCCTTCTTGTAGTAACTGTGTTCTCTAAGAAATGTTGAATGGGAAAAGGAGAAGATTCTTGCTATGCTGTTAGTTCATTTGATAAAGGCAAACCACATCTCTTCTGCACAACCCCCACTTTGTGAAGGTGCTGAAGAGCATTTCAGATGGATCAAAATTAATGGACAAATACATCCCAGGACTCTACCCATCTCCAACAGCTTTGCTAGCTGATGGCCTGGCCCAAGAGCTGCCTCATCCCTGCAAATTGTGTGAAACCCTAGAGCCTGGGGTTTGGAGAAGTGTGTAGGGACCTCTCCAGTTCAGTTTATCTAGAGCTAAACCTGCTCCCTCTGGATTCAGAGGTAAAACATCCGATGATTTCAGCAAAACCAGAATTTATTCCCTATTCTAGCACATCTGCCAGGGGTGCCTTGCTAGGGTGGAAAAAATGGGTGTTTGTGATCTGCATTCTGCTTGTGTGCATGCACATGTATCTGCCTTTCAGACTAAGCAGATGCATATAAAAAGTATTTTAGGAAGAGTTTTGACTTCCATGCTATTTTTAAAGTGTATTATGAACTGGTAAGTTTATATAAATACTGTGTAACAGTGATAGCCTCAAAACTTCAAGGTTGCTTTATATATTGCGATGAGTCAGTGAGGCTGCTGGCAATATAGAGGCAGCTCTCTGCAGAACTGGTGGTTGTGGGTGGGTGGTGAAGTGTTCTAAATACATCATATACAAACTTTCAAAATAACTAAAAATGCAATTACCCTAATTGAATACTTTTATTCTTCCTATCAGAGGGATTTATGGGCTCCCTCTAGTGGGTAATTTTAGCGTATGAGCTTTTCCTACTTGTTCTTCTCGGAGAGTTTACAGCTGATAAACAAGATGGCTGACAGACTGCAAAAGCCTCAAGATTTAAAAATCCTCCCGTGTTTTCTGGTCAGTCTGTTGCTACTGCCGCTCTCAGTAAAGTTAAGAGCAAAGTTACAGAGCGCGTACGATGC
>NW_009599658.1:1993-64028 GCF_000690535.1 Cariama cristata | reverse complement strand
ATGTTCAAGACAACAAATTTGGGGGGGAGGGGACAATGGGAGGCACAGAATGAACTGAAGGTCAAAGGCTCAAAAGTGGAAGAATGAGGAACCCAACAGATAACCTGAAACACAAGCACACTCCCAGCAGCAGCCCCGGTTCCCTGGAAAGAGTCCGAGGAGTTGGCTGATGGGCATAGCCAGAGGGAGGACCCTGAGGGGGTTGAGTCACTCGTCTGACCCATTTCTGTGTAGCCTGCTGAAGTGTGTTATGAGTTTATTTTGTTTAGCACTGTCTGTTATCTGTGTGTAACTCAAACTACTTCCCAGTGGGAGAGTACTAACATTGACAAAGACACAAAGGGTGTGTGTTGACAGATTCGGCAGTGGGGCTGCAGCCTGAATGGGCTATGATGAGAAAGGTGATTTTAGCTGTCTGCGCCAGAACAGGATCTTCTTTCTTAGAGAAGAGATTAATGATGTACAGAACTCGGAAGGTAAGGTAGACATGAAGATGTTTTCCTCAGTTATCCAGGTACCTGCTACAAGTGGTTGGTATGTCAAGCCACATAGTTTTGGGCTTTTTTTGATTGCTTGGGTTTTTTACAGAACAGTAAGTAGAAGTTTTTCAGTGACTCAGAGAGGTCAGTTCATTTTAACTTACTTTTATGAAGAATGTGTGAAATATCCAACATAGTAAAAAAAGGATGTAGCTAGATATTCCAGTGGTGTTAGTAAGCCTTACTTTAATTTACATCATTGAGATTTTTGATCTTACTGTATCATTAGGTAGCTACAAACTGCCTTTTTTTAAATAGTACGCTTTTTTTCTTACAACACTCAGACAGTAAAGGTGTTTTTATGGATTTGTTTTACTTGCTGAACACACATGCAATAAGAAGGCAGGTTTGTCATAAGTTAGGTGCATTTTTTTTAACATTACTTTTCTTGGTTTCTCATATTCCTTTTTTTTTCTGTAATAGGTTTTTATTCAATACTAGGAAGCTTATATAATTGCAAGAGACTATAATAATGAGACACAGGCTTGAAAGCATTGGAAGTCTAGCTGCTTTACTAGTAGGGTAGGGATGCTTTGTAGTACAAAATCTTCAAACTTAATTTATTTTTGGTAGTCATTCTGTTCACTTTCTTCATCTTTGTTTCTTGTGTTGTCAGCCACAAGAAAAAAAACTACTTTCAGTTATAGAGGCACATGCTGTTGCATATAATGGAGGTGCAAATGCTAAACATATCATATCTAGTTCAGGAGCAGAGTCCAAATACTATTCTTCCATGATTCAGGTGAAATAGGACATCCGTTAGTTAATAGCAAGTAACTGAGCTTTTTTTTTTTTTTCCATATTGATCTAGAGACATTCTTTTAACATTGGGATCAAAGGAACCTGAGATTGAAGAATCAAAAGAATTACTAAAGAACTACACTGAAACAAATTCTTGCACAATAATAAGGTGTACAGAATAAAAACTCAACTAACATGTTTATTTAAAAAATCAGGGTTAATAGCCATACCAAAACTTTTTGTCTGGAAATTTTGAACAATGTTAATTTCAAAATTGTATTAAAACAAACTAGTAGAACTCTGCTATTGGCCCACCTTCTATGTATACCTAGCAAGAGTAGGTTGTTTTCGTTGAGTTGTTTTGGGGTTTTTTTGGCAGATTTAGCACTTGTTTATAGAATATTGGAAATTTTCTGAAAGGTATTCATGAAGATGGCAATGAAAGAACTTTGTCACTGACTCCCTGCAGCTGAGATTTCACCCAGCAATATATTGCACACAATGTTGTCTAATGTATTGGTCTTGCTTGAGTTTCTTCAAGCAATGGGCCTTCCACCATTCTACAGTCTGACAGAAAATGCTGTGGTAAGGATTTCTTTAGTTTCAAAATCTAGCTAATAATAGTTGACATTTGGACTAGTCACTTCATTCAGGAATTACATAATTTACAATCATATTATTTTTATTTTAATTAATGTACAATGATACTTTAAAATACAATCCCACCTTCTGTTCTATTTTTATTAGCCTCTAACTTGAACAGAACTGCAGATAAGGTACAATCAGCTCACTTGAACAAGTTCATAAGCAGGGTTGAAAGTAACAGTTACAGATGAACATGATTCTGCACTGTTGGAACCACTGAGTATTTGACTTTGGATCAAGCACCAGATTTATATTTACTGTCAACGGGCAGAATGTAGAGAGAGTTGCCAGAAGAATTTAAAATAGAATTTAAAAGTAGAATAAAATGGCACTTAATGTACTAAATCTAAAACACTCTGTTCATATGTAATCAAACTTTGCACCACAATCAGTGTAGATTTTTTAGGGGCCGATTTCTTCTTACTGTGTATAGCAAGGGTGAACTTCCCTTCTGTCGCACATTTTAATCCATCTTTCATGGTGCTTACAGATTTCACATCAGTTACTATGAGTTAAGGTGTCCCACAATGATTATACATAAATGTAAATTCAAATATCACCTGTTGATTTCCAGTTTCTTTTCTCAATTTTCTACATTTCTGCTATTATTCAATCAGAGTATGTTGCTGAGAGATTTCAGTTTAAATATATGATGTACTTCATTCCTTGGCCATTGTCTGCCTTTTGTTTTTTTCAGTGTTACTGTCTCCCCCCAAGCGTGTTTCCTTTCCTTTTCATTCTCCTTATGACTAGTTCTCTTGTTTTATTAATTTTAATCATAATTCAAATCTTTCTGGCTTCTATTGTATTTTATTTATTCGATAAACACAGAATGAAAAAATAATCCATTCAGCGTCTGAGAGTCTTCCATCTCAGTCCACTGTTCTACATCATTACACTTTGTATTGAACTGTCAACAAGATTTCTGTATTGTCATCATATAATGATACAATGACACAATGACACAAATTAACATCAGTCAAAAGGGTGAGGTGATATTCTCTAATATTTCAATAAAATTTCAATAGTCTGATGCATTACATTCATTCAGTACTGTCTTCTGTAATCTGTTGAAGGAGAAATTATTTACCCATCAATTAATTTATAACACTATGCATTTATTTATTCAGAGTTTGATTTCTTCCCTCTGTACTGATTCTCTCAAATCAATTATACTATGTTTTATTGTCATGGTCACCTTCATGAGACGTCTTTTAGTCATAATATGTCATAATGAAATTATCAGAAACCAGAATATTTCAGGAGAAGGACACACTAATCACTAAAAGCAGTCTTTTGGTAAAGACTGATGCAGCAGTTACTTTCCCTTCTCATTTAGTCTCCAGTGCTAGTACAGTATTCTTTCAGATTCCTCTGTCACCAATATTCTTATACAAGTCAATATATTTGGCTGGCATTTTAATAAAACCATACCTCTTGTCGTATTTTAGTTGTATTATTTTCTAGGAATTTCTTCTACAATATGTGGGGGAAAAGTGGAGTTTTCTTTCTTTTGTTTTGGGTGCTTTTTACAACAAACACTGAGAAGAAACATTGACCTTTCAGCATGTAGTTATGTTTGATTTTCATCACATAGTTTGAATTTAAATGTCTTTTTTGTCCTTCAGTTTTATTATGAGGAGTCATTTCAGTACTGTTTCTCTTCCACAATTAGTGGAGTTTTACTGGATTTTGATAGATAAGTAAATATGTGCTTTGAAATGTTAATATAGTCCAATATTTATTTTCATATTTTTAATACAACTTAAGAATGTATATAGGACTTTTACTTATTTATGTACTTGCAAAGGAGGTACTCACCTCCTAGTCTTATTGTTTCTTACAATAATGTTGATCAATTGAAAACTCCCTTGGTTTTTCAATGTGTTCTTATCTACCTAAAGTAATTTGCAATATGTTTCTGAAAACTGTACTTTTCAGAGAGGTGACATATCCTACATAATGCTTTGGAACAGACTGAGTTAGCTACATAAAAATTTATTCTATGCTTTGTAAACATTTTTGTTTAAACCACATTTGAATTTCACATATGGAGGATCATCATGTTAGATGTATTGGGGAAAATAAAACTGTTAAACCAAAAAGTCTATTTTTGTGACCAAAAGACGGAATCTGATGCATAATGAAGGAAAGATGTCTGTAAGAAATGTACTCTGTTTACTGAGTCAACACAGCGACAGGGTGGGAATGAGCTTATTTCAATGTCATTTTAATTTAATTGTTCCTTTCAGTGGAATCAAATTCCTGAAATAATGTGATGCATCTGTGAAGAAGGCAAATCCAATCCTAAGATGCTCCAGGCAAAACATTTCCAAGAGAAGTAAGGAAGTATTAGTGCCGCTGTATAAGGTCCCACTCTGAACTCATCTGGAAAACTGTAAAGTTCTAGTCAGCCATATTCAAGAAAAAATTGCCAAAATGGGAGGAGGCACACAGAAGGGCAACGAGGAACATGAGGGGAGTTGAGAGCCTGTGCTTGCAGAGGATTCTGGTAGAAGAGCATAGCTTCTTTGTATAAGCAAAATAAAGATTGCAAAGGGATATGATTACTGTCTTGGAATACATCATAAGGGAAGCTCTTAAAAAAGAGAGGAGCTGTTAAAGCTAAATATCAGTGTTGGCACAAACAGAAGTGGGAATGGACTGGCTATAACTAAATGTAGCACAGATATTGCAAGATGCCTGACCATCAGAATAAAGAAGTTCTGAAAAAACTCTCAGATCAGAGAAAAAGGGCCAAAAATCTATTTTTAAGAGGGTCTTTATTCAGTGTTCTGAAGGGACTTGGCTGAATGTATGTGATAGCAGGGTCTTAGTGAGTTGCCTGACTGCTAAATATGCTTGCCTGTATCAACATGGCATCATACAAAAAACCAAAATGCTAAAATAACTGTCAGTTGCAATATGATGTTTTGAGTAGTTCTCTTTGAGATTCTCTGATTTTGAATGATTCCCTTTTACTTACAACTGATGTATTTTGTGCTGGTTTTGACTCTGAAGGAACCTAAGAACTCCTTTCGTTTGCTTTCAATGAGCAAGATTTTTTTAAAACTCATTCTAGTTGTAGCTTATAAGATGTGCTAGTTTACCACCCCTTGTTCCTGCAGGTTTTTGTTCCCTTCTGCCCATACACTGAGCTAAGAGGAAGAAAATAAAATTTCAGAAAAAGTGTGGGATTTCCTCAAGTGGACATACTTATTACCATTTTTGAAGAACAATGTTATGCTCAGTTTTAATCTCAACTTCATTGTATATTGAAATCCAGAAGGTGCATAACCAAGCAGCGGCCAAGGGGAAGATTCCTGAAAAAATTGTTGCCTTTCCAATAGTGACAAGTATCCATCTTTTTACACTGAAATCAGGATTATATTTTGGACATTATAATTTTGTAGTGAGTAGCTGCTGGTTTAAATCTGTGTACTAAAAGACAAACCATGTGAAGTTTGCGGTGTACTTGCAAGTTTTCCTCTATTGCCAAGAATTTTCCATTACATAATCAAATTGTCAGTAAAGTGGCAAGAAAATGAGTAGGAAGGATCCATATGTTTAACAAATAGTGTTAAGATTTTGATTTTGAATAATTTCCAGTGCATTTTCTTCATCAACTAATAAAAATGACTTTTGGAAGAGAAACACAGATGAATTCACTCAGTTTCGAAGGCACTATCATAAACCACACAAAGATTATCTTCAGAATTGTTTTGAGATTTGCACTATCAAACGCACTGAATGTATCTGGTTTAAATTGAGTATTCTAGGCCTTTCACATGTGCATCACCAGAACAGGAGTAGGGGGAGGTCAGCCTTCTGTTGTGTCATTCTTTCTGTTCAACATGCTGCAAAATAACAAGGAAACAGAGATTCCAGAGGCCAAACATACTGTTGATGTAGATATCAGACATGAAGACGAAGTCTGTCAGATACATTTTCAGCTCTTCCATAAAGCTCAGTGCCTGAGCTCAGTCAAATGTCATAGGAATACCTCATCCCTCAAAATCTTCCTTTTGTAAAATATTTGAGGCATGTTCTGAAACTTCAGCAGAAAGAATACAGATAACTGACTGAAATACTGTACTATTAATAGTTTCTGACAAATGCAAAGGCACAGTATAGGTAAAAGGTCATTTAAAGTTGCCCTACCAAATGTATGCAACATAAATACTTTAAAGAAACTGCATTTTGTCTGGTACCAGTCACTGGATTATGAGTGGACAGAAGACACAGTGAACATATGCCACACAACAGGAATCAATTGTTCTCAACTCTACCAACTACCATTATAACTTTCTGGTACTGCTTAAATTCCATTAAATTATATATTAATTCAAAATAGTCCCTCTAAAGCATTAGTTGCTATCTCTGAGGTACTATGCATTTCTGATCCACCAGTAGTGCTGTGTCACCTGACGGTATTGGCTGACTCACCTGTAGCCTGGGCCCTTAGGGTGACCCCTCAATCTGCAGGCTTCTGTCGGGTAGTTTATTTGTCCAAACAGAAGGACTTCTGTCTGACCTACTTAAACATTTCCAATTCTTGTCTGTAAAGCACCATGCCTTGAAACTAGTTCATTGACTTTATGTGCAGCAGTCACACGGATGTGATAGCAGCAGTTGTGATGAATGGAGGTGCCCAAAACATGGCTGAAAAAATTATATTCATTTTCAGTTTAAGTATTATTCCTATTAACATGAGAAATCAGATCATCAGTTAGTGCTTGTTTCTCATATATCATAGTTGAGATTTAAGTATACAAATAGAGCTTGCACCTTTGTAACAATTATTGAGCCCACTAACTGAAAACATGATAACATGGATATATGTTTGTATATGTCTATATATGCATATAAAATGTTGTTATTTTCAAACAGCAGTTCTAAAAACAGTATTTAAGTTCCTGATATCTAAATGAATCTTATGTCTTTCAAAATTGTGTCACTGTGTACTTCTTTTGCTTTGCAGGGGGCTTGTCATTGAAGGTAGTTGCCAAGGTTTCAGTATTTTTTAAAAAACTTTCAGGTTAAATACCAGCTTGGGATACTTTCTGAAGATACTAATTTCTGAAAATGCTGACCATGGCTGATAATGCAGAGTAGTGTTCAAAGCAGTAACATATTCTAACATAGTGCAGCCTTTCATAAAAATGTGGAAGAAGGTTCATGAACTCTTTGAGAAGAGGGGAAAAAGCATTATCACTGAATTAAATGAAAAATTTGTTTTGTCATATATTTACAATCAGAAATGTTTGGAATGTTTTGCCAAATATTTTTGAATGTTTGTTCACAGAAATATAAGAATTAAATCAGTTCTCAATGGGCAGATTAGATTTGTAGAGTTCAGGGATAAATTATAACATGCCAGAATTCTTCCTCTGATATCCCTTTGTGTTCCAGATGAAAGTTCTTACAGGTTCTGTTTCTTACCTAATTTCTAATCTGGTATTTCTTCTATCCACATCCTGCCATTCAGTGATGATGTTTTTGCTGCTTCTGCCCACATCACCCTACCACAGATCACACTTTATCTGTAACACTCCTTCACAGATTCCCATTATATTAAGCCAGTTCCTTTGTCAGCCTCTTTATCTTGCTAATAACCTTTCTTTTCCTCCCAAAGACATTGTCTTGTTAATCTTTCTTTCTAGAATTCCTTCCTATGTCTCCTGAATTTATGCTCCTGGACAAAAAAAAAAATAAATAATTAAGGTCAAAGTTTTTAAATCACAGAACTTTAATGTGTTTCTAAATGCATATTTCAAAAGCTGTACTTCTTTACCAGACAGATTAAAGACAGCCATAGATCTGTACATGCCCCCATGAAATCACTTTATTTTTTCCAGTTAATCTATCTTCAATACTCTTAGTAGCAGTAATACTGCAAAATAGAACTCCAGATATCTCTCTCTCTCTCTCTCTCTCTGTCTCTCTCTCATAGATCTTTTGGGGGAAATTCTACCTGTCAAGTAAGTGTCTTTTTTACTTTTTCTGTATTGTTTTTACCTCTTGATTTAAATCAGATGAATCAAAATTCTTGTAAGGGTCATGCATCAGAACTGAAAAGAGAGCACAATTACAAATATGGTGTAAAGCCACATCATATAAAATCAGACTTCTGAATACTTCACAATTTACACTTACTCTGAGGACAGCCAAAATTAATCTACCTCTAAATTAAATTGCAGTTAAATCACTTGAACCTTAACTTTTTCCAAAACTTCATTGCATCATCCCCACTCAAAAAATATTTGCCACAGATTCTTCTATATTGTTAACTCACTTCTTTATGTAGCATAAAATATGGTTGGAGTGTGGGTAATGCTGTGGGCTTGATCCTGACCTTTTACTAAGAAACTTTAGAGAGGACTGTTCACTGTTCACATACAGATGTATGAGGTGAGTCTAAATGGTATCAAACAGCTGTCCAGTCCAGCACGTTGTCTACAGCACTGCTTCAGAGGAACATGTAGAAACTGCACAGCCAATTCCTATGCAATAAACTTTCCTAGTTTATTAAAAACACTTAGGGGAGCTATTGCTTTTTTCTTTTGTTAAAACCATAAGGAAAACAATAATGGAAAATTTTGTGTAGTTTCTTGCGCTAAGATATACTGTACAGATTACTTCCCTACAAAATGGCTATTCAGCAATGCCAACTGATATTAAACACTTTTTTTTTAAAATATTATCCTATATATCAGATGACAAATGGTCCTTAATGTGTGAACTTTTAGAAAACTGGACTTCATGAAATGAGAGTAGTTTTCCTTTAAACTACATGAAAATGTCACTTCCCTCTTCTCAGCATGCTGGACAGATGCAATATAATGTGGAAATGAGATCTGGGCCTTAAAAACAATTCTGCATCTACAGGATTCTTGAAAACTGAAATACATGGCAAGTACCTTGATAAGGCAATATGAAAAAAAGGAGATCTTTGAAAGTAAATTTCAGCTAACAAAGGTGAAACTTTTAAAAAGGCAGCCTAAATTTGAAATGCAGGCGAGATGCAATAAATTATTTCCTTAATAAATAAACAGAGTTTTTTAACAGTCTACTAGCAAATTATAAACTTTTTTCCTCCATAGATATTTAAATGAGGTTCCCAAATAATTTCCATGACTCACTCTTAAGGAAAAAATAACACATACAAAGGTCAACAACAAAGTTCTGTTCATCTTAAGGGGGCCAGAATTACAAGTTCATTCAGAGGTTTTTTTATAAACATCTGCTAATTATGTTTCATTGAGATGTTTAATCTCTATTTGCTGTTTCCTAGATGGGAGCTCATTTATCTGATAACTTGATTTTTCTCTGGCAGTATCTTGTGTCTTGGAATATTTCTGTGACATGAGGTTGAGGTACAATTACATAATTTTAATGTATGTATCAGCACAGACCTTAACATATCTTTAGATTCTTAAATATCTTAAATACATTCGATATCAGTATATTTTTTCTGACACAGTTTCCTCAGAATTTCGAATCCTGAAAAATCATCTGTATCATCTGTTCTCACCTTAATAAAGACATATCTTTTTCTGCATAATTTTCTAGTTCTCCAGCTTATCTCCAAGGAATTGCACTGTTCTGCAGTCTACGAATAAATTGCATCATAATAAATTAAAAATAAGACCCTACTGTAATAATACACTGGAACTTTACCTGTGTTTTTGTTATAATAGCAAATAAAGTCCTATTTTCACTATTACTGAATGCAAATATTTTGTACAACTTTCCAGTACTTGCTTCATAGTACTCATGCTATATCATAGCATAGCAGTATATCATGCTATTTACTGAAAACTTTAAGAAAAGCCAGTTGCTCAATTGGAGATAATGCTGTCAATGTTTCAGTATAAAAAATATTTTATTCAAGCCAGAATCTCTAACTTAGAACATGCTAATAAACCTTCCAAAATGTACAGGAAGAAAAAAAAAATTGATTAAGTGTAAATGCTATTTCCTCTAAGACTTTTTTCCTAGGCATGTTTTTGAAATTGTTTTCTCTGGATATTGCCAAAAGAAGTAAACCATTCCTATCTCTATAAAACTGATTCAAACCTAAGGCCAGAAACTGATTCCTCTGATTTTTACAGGTTTTTTTTTTCATTGTCTGCTAGAAAGAGGAAATCTGCTATCCCATTTGGTATCTGGATATTCCTTTATATGTCGTGATGAAGCCTTGTGATCAAGATGAGCAATGGTCCATACTTAAAAAATTGTGACTGACCTCTCAGTCACACTGTTAAAGACCATGCAAAGATTAAAGTTTTCAAGTGAAATTCAGCTGCTGTGTATTTATTATTGCAACTGATGTGCATATGGTGACAGATGCACCTCTGCATTAATCCGTCCACTTCCTCCCCCTGCATTTTTTGTTTGAACCTATCTAGGGAGAACTTGAAGAGTAAGAGGGTACTAAGTCCATGAAATATGTTAACATGATCTCAGAGAATAAGAGAAATACTTTTTGTCATGTCATTTTCTGGCTGCAACCTCTGTTTAGCTCTTTTGGGGATGATAAGGTGCTGTTGCTTCCACTGCTTCTGCAACTGAGAAGTATTATCACCATCTGAGTTGTATTTCTGGGATCTGTGGTGAATACAAGTCATTTTTCCACTGGGTGGAAAACTTTGTGGCTCTTCAGGGAGTGTCCATCCCACAAAAGGGTGAGTATGCAGAAGAAATAAACGTTTGCTTCACTGTCTGTAACTTTACTTGGTCCTACTGGGGTGTGGTGGCATCCCCTTCCCACTCCCTCAAAGGACGGAGCCAAGTGCAGCTCAATATTGCTGGAGACAATACTTACACTCTGATAGTTGGCATGTCCCCTTACTTTAGCACTGAAATCTTGCAGAGTCATGACTGCACTGGGCCAGCTGGCGACACGATGGAGAAGCCTGCAGGACTTACCACATGCCAGTGTACTGAAAAAGCATTGCATCCTTCAAGACCTTATACGAACTGTGCATGGAAGCTGCTGCATCTTTCCCTGCAGGAGCAGGCTCTCCTGCTGAGCCCAACCTGGCTCCACTCTCACATCCCCCCACGGCTCACAGCATGCCACATGCCCAGCTCGGCAGAGGTATCTCAACTGCTGTAGTAACTAAGCTGTCTGGTCCATAAAATAAAATAAATAAGTCTGCTTTACTTCCTACTTTTCTCTCCTAGTTTGGAAAGTGTGTTAGACTACTGCTTGCTCTCTTTCTCTCTTCCATTCAGTCTTCTGGCAGACCACATGCCTTTTTTTTCACACCAACAGTTTATCCTTTTAAAATCACTCCCCTGACTGTCATGTTGCTTCCTGAATTTTGGCTTTTAACTCAGGGTACACACTCTGCAGAGGTCAGGAGCCTGGAACAAACCATTAATTCCTTTCCTAACACGAAGGGTCAAAGCTACCATAGATACCATTTTTCACTTATAATCCCTTTAGGAGTTGGGATTCAGCCCAATCTGCCTTCTCAACCCAAAATATTAACACTGGGACTGATGAACTTTATAACAATGTGCTAAGCATCAAGGACAACACAACAATCTCTCCTTATAAAATTATTCAAATCATCAAAACAAAATTTATCAACAACAAAGGTACAGCCACCAATTTTCCAGACCCTCACCACATTTCTGATCTTGGCCATGGTGTCTGTAGCACTGTAGCACTGAGGAGGTGAGCTCCAGTACAGATTTCTCAATGTGGTCGGCTTCAGCATAGTAACCTTTACCAGCAGTGAGGCAGGAGGTTTTTACTTATCTTGGGCATATTATCACCACAGGCGTTGCACATGCAGAAGGTTCTGGAAAAGGGTGGTGGGGCAAACACCCATCACAGAAGATACCAGTCCCAAATTCCTTCTTACTTCAGGAACAGCAACACTAGAAAAATGCTATCCTTCAGCTCAGCGCTCTTCCTGCATATACTCCTGCCAATGCTCTTGGTCTCAGTAGATGAACTCCACTCTACTGCAAAAGCTTCTCCCCTTCCCTTTCTCTGCAGCACACAGGGTGTTACACAAGGTGGGATTTTTAGTCCGGAAGTGGCTGATGCTGATGATTTTCCTTTGGATGTGCTTGGGAGGAGACATAAAAAAGGCTTGCTCTTCCTGATCAATATCTGGAAACAAGAAGAGTGCACCTATCCACCTTTACCTCAGCTGCTTGCATTCCGAAGTCAAAGCTCACAGTCTATATATGAAGAGGTTTGGATTGCACCCCTTCCCTTGCACTTTTGTGTCCCAGTGAATATTCACTATTTATTGTTAACGTAGAGTGTGAACTTGTGTTGGCTTCCTGTCGAGAAAAAATGGTCATATGAGTCTGACACATCAACTGCTATTCTTAAAGCAAAAGAGTTGATGTTGTGTTATCACTATGTAGCAGAGTCATTTCTTTTGAGTACATCTATGTGCAGAAGACCAGCTGCTTGTATTTTATCAGTGTAGCACTGATAAAGATGGTTCCTTTATGGAGACTTGCCTCTCATCATCCTGAGTAATTTATGTGATTAGTTGCGTAGATTTCTTGTGTTTCGTAGGCTTTGCTCAGTCTCCAGCTCAGCAAGGAGTTCTGCTGCCTTTCCTGAGAGCCACAGAACAGAGTACTGGGTGAGTCTGGGTTGCCAGGGACATCTGGATGTCATCTGGTCCCTCTCACCGCTCTGAGCAGGGCAGCTTAGATCAGGTTCCCAAGGGTATTCAAGAGCCTTGACCTGCCTGATTTGGCATTCTCCTGAAATGGGGAGTCCAGTATTCAGTCTCACTGATGGATGAGACAGAGGCAGGACAAGGAGTGAGTCGTGGTTTTTCTTTACATTTTTTTTCCATAATTTTTCTTTGAAATGTTCTATGCAGAAAGTCTGAATAGTGGGGACAGTCTGACATCCCTTTAAACAACTTCTCATCTATTCTGTGTATAAGAAGAGCAAATACTACTAAATATATTTAGATACATATTCTATATGTACTATATGTTAATATACATCAATATTTATTAACATGCAAAATTGTTTTGAGTTGCCTTTTTATTTGCATTAATTTTTTTTGATTGCAATTCTTTTACAGTGGCTATCATAAATGGTCAGTTAGAATAACTAACAAGAAAGCAAGCTACTAGAAAGCAAAGCAATGAGAATATCAATTGCAATATTAACTTTCAATTAACATTTGAATTTGTTATAATATCTATTACTCTGGTTACTAAAATAATTACCAGTTATAAGCTCAAGTTCTAGTCATAAATAATTGTACATTAAAAGATATATATGTCTTTTAGGAAAAAAACCTAAGCATACAACCATCTTATATCAAGTAATTAAAGGAAAAAAATAACAAGATTGGAAAACACATAAAATAGATAAATGTTTTTACATGTATGTATTTTTCATTTTATAAAAGGCTTGAAATTCTGAGACTTTTTTTTTTAAATCAGAAGGAAAACATTTTTACATATAGTATTTACTTTATACATATCATATGTATCATGTATAATATATATTCAATATTATACGTGTATGTGATACCTGTGTACACAGGTATAATGTATATCTTACATATACGCGATGGATATGTCTTGTATGTTATAACGTATATGCGTATATACACACATATATCCTCTTTGTGTTTGTATTTAAATATCACAGTCCTGCAGACTACAAACTTTTAACTTCTAATTTTAAAAATAGTAACATGACTAGGAAAATTCAAGTTGTTATCGTGCATTTTGGTTGGTACTTCCTTAAAGAAAGTTTATTTCTGGTAAATCAGTTTTAGCTGTAGCACTTTGGATTGAAATGAAAGTATCTTCCTAGATTTATCAGAAATTTATTATCACAACAATTTCTGAAGTAACATCATAACCACATAGGACTGGAGACACAGGTATTATCTTGCATATGAAATACATATATATTTTAAAAATCATAATCTGGGTTTTTATGTGGTGTACTCTGATAAAGGTCTTTGGGCCCCCAAACAATTTAGGGCATGTAGTTGAACACCTTCACATTTTCAGTGTGAAGCACATCAAGCAATTAAAAGAAATTGGTAATAGAGGAAATCTGAAGAGATTATATTTTTATTAGAATATAGCCATTCAGAAAGTGGCAGCAAAAGCAGTCTCAGACTGAACAGAGCCTCAAGATCAGGATGCTTGCAATACAAAATCCAGCTAAACTTAACAGTGTAATTTCCTTTTGTTTTGTTTCGTTTCTTATTTGGATTCCATAATTCAGAATAAATGAAATTTAGATTACAGTAGCTAAATCTCTGCCCTTCATAAGAAAATCAGGGAAAATCTGTAAGATTTTCAAGAAATAAAGGCAGAGAAACAGTTAACAGGAGGTACATATACTGACAGAAATTTTAACTGCATCAGAATTGCAAGACAATGGCCAGGGAGAGAGAACATGAACTACAAGGCAGTTTCAGAATACATGCAATTTTGCTGAGACATTAATATGATCTGCCTCCTCTGTTCTTGCCATTTCAGCCACATTTTTCACCATTAACATCACTTCGTCACTTTGCACAGAGAATATGGCTAGAGCAGATAAGAATCAGTAGAACAGAAAGCTTTTTAATGTTAATTGGTCAAAAATTAAGCATGTAAATCACCATGACTTCTGTTCCTTCAAGGATAAAACAGAACATAAGTTACCTGTTTTCCAATTTTGTATGCCAGTAAGCTGATATTTTGCTTCACTTAATTTATGATTTGTTTCTTGACTATGAATCTTGAGAAAGACTATGGATGTGTGTGAAACAAATGGATTATCTTGGAAAGAAAGATGTATTCTACTTTGGAGGAAAAAAAAAATCAAAATAAAAAAGCTAAATTGAGCTAGCTCTATAATAATTAGACATTGCATGGTAGGCGTCTCAGTATCAAGTACGGACTAAACCCACTGCTCAAGCATATCGTGCCCACACTTCCCATTCTCCCTTCCCTTCTCTTCATTTTTTACATAGATGATAAAACCTACTACTGTCTTGACTGTGCCACTGCTGGAGACCTAGGTCTGGGATTTCCCTTCAGCCCCAAATTTGTCACCATTTTCCACATAGCACTCTTAGACTTATCTAGAAGTTGGGAGTCAGAAACCTAACTCATAAGGTTTATTAGACAGCTTCCTCCCTCCTCTCTTCCCTCTGTCTTACCACCCCTTCCCATGCACATTCACACATGTACGTAGGAATGACCCCTTTATAATCAGACAAGCTTCTAGCTGCCATATGTAAAATTGGTGGTTTGGTACTTGTTTTGCTAGATTGTCGTAAAGGCATAACTCCCTTTCTGTCATTTTCTTCACCCCTTTACTATCTTTTAGGTCAGGCTTCCAAACATCCTATGAAATCCTTCTCCAGATATTTCTGTTGTTGAGAGTAGGGCTGGTTATTGAGTAATGCTCTACGCTTACAAGCCAATACTTCCCAAGAAGCCCACAAGTGGCTAATGCGCATTGCAGCGGTGTTACCAGTGCAATGTGTAAACACCAGTCAACTCAGAAGTTTCTGGTCACCTTAAACTGGGGACCGCAAAGGTAGTTCTGCTAAGAAACTACGAAGTCTCTGCAAACTTTCAAGCTTTTACTGGCAATGTTCAGTTTCTTGAGCCCACCTACACACCACCAGTGTTTTCAAAATGAAGCCATTAACAGAATTACAAATAATTTAAAAGTCATAGAAGTTACCTTGAATAAGACTCAACCTTATTTTGTGGTATTTCAGGACTTAATCAACAAGCTTTTCTGACTCAGTAAGATCAGCAGAAAATAAACCCATCAGGACTAGCCCCTGTGAGAATACTATTAACCTTTGTTTAAATGCACACTGATTTAGGACTCAAAGTGTTAAACAGGAGTTACAAGTGATTGCTGTGAGCATTAAAGAGTGGAAGTTTAGCAGCCATTCTCTAGTTTAGAACAAGTAATTTCTGTTGTAAGTTCATTTGGTTCTAATTGTGGGAGCAGTTACTCAGGCTTCAGCAATGGAAATGAATGAAAATGGTTTAATAAAAAGCTACATCTAATTTATTTTGGAGCCAGAAGTAAAATGTCAATGAATGAAATTATTGAATTTTTAAAATTATTAGATTTGTTTTGAAATTTCAGTTTTAGGTGCTGTAATTTTTGCTAATATTTATGATTAACTGATCACAAATCTTAGAGATATAAGCAGCTAAAATTAACTAAAATGTTACTCATGTGCAATCCAGTGCAAACATTGGTACAGTAAACCAACCTGTTCAGCGTTTCCAGTTTCTTTGGGTTTTTAAGAATCTGTGTCAACGCTTCACTTCTATTAAGCCCTATCATTGTTATTTTCAGTTTGTACTTTCATGAGTACTAGGAAAAAGTGCCAAGTGTTTGTTTCTTTAAATAGAAACTTTTACTACTCTAATTATTTAAGTTCCTAAATTAAATGCTAAATAAACTTACATCATTATTTCTTGGGATAAGTAAATTTGTCAAAGGATATTGGTTGTGTTTGGAGTGTTTGCCTGGAAGGACATCGAATGTCTTGGAAATCATAATCACCTTAGAAACACCAGTACTTTGAATTAATTTCTTTTGGAAAAGAACTCATCACATGCAAAATCTGTCTGGAATCAGCAGTGATGCTATTTCTGTGGAGAGAAAAGATCATGACATTTGATGAAATTTGTACATGGGGTTCTGAAGACAATAATTGAAAACTGCTGCTGATAAAATATAGCCTTTAATTCATCAGCCTCCCCCATTGAATTTTAGGGGGTGATTAACTGAGGTGATTACAAGTGGAACGGTATTTCTCCATTCTTGGAGATTCAGTCAAAGACAATATGTACAGTGTGATGCCATTTTTATCTACCTAAGCAGTTGAAAATGGGTGCATTTAGATGAACAATTTAGAAGATTGCTTTTATCTGTCATACTACCGTTCTGTCCCAAGGGCAGGATATACACTGTTTTTTTAACATGCTACTAACATGAGATTTTTTTTTCCAACTTATTCAACACTTTGCACTTTTCAGACTGTAATTCAATAAATCTCTAAAAATATTCCTGATCAGACTTCACTAAATCATATACATGTTCAATTACGCCTGTTAGTCCCAGTCATCTGTTAGATATGAATGAGTATATTTTGATAGAAAACTGTCTTTAAAGCTGGAAAGACATTACAGGATTTCTTTTGGAAAACAAAATTTACTCTGACAGCTATTTCTTAAAACAGCAATGAGAAAAAATAATTTACAATTAGAATGCTGTGCTCTTACAGTTGGCATTGTTGCTCTGACACACAGGAAGGCCCCTGAGATTAATTATCTGCTGTAAAATATCACTGTGTCTCTTTGTGCTTCTTTTGCTCCTTAAATAACTGGTTTTAAAGACATAGTAACTGAACAGAATTTTTTTTTTACGTACTTGAGACAGCTCCATGTAGTATTCTTCAGTTAATTTGGTAGCTTGTCTTTAGAAATTCACTTGTAAGTGCTTGTTCTTTAAGATTACTGAAGTGTACTTTTTTTGATTAACAGCTCGAACCCATGGACTCTCACCATGAGCCAAATTACCATAACTGTATTATCCCCTTACAGCATGAGTCACCAAAGCATGTGCCATTCATGTGGAGTCCAAATTATTCTGTCAGGCATTAAAATTTGAAAAACTTGAACTTCAGTTTGCTGTATTTCATATTATCTTTTGAATTCTTCATTCTTGCTAGGTGTTCCCTCTGTCTATTTAATTGTTTTAGTTATTGAGTTATTCTACATAAATTATTAATACAGTAATTTTACTATGGAAATTCAGACAAATGGCATACCAGGGAAGACAAAAAGAGTATCTGACTTTGGGAACTGGCAATGGGAATGGACATATTTTCTTTGCTAAAATACTGATGTTAATTATGTGCAACATAGTCAGGAAAATGTTTTGATCCAGAATTGTCCTGGATGTGAAAGGTTCCTGAATCTGTGGAAAGCCTCATTTTCATCTAAGTAATTCTGCCTGACCATAAGACAAACACTGCATTTTGTGGTCAAGTTCATCCCTGAGATTAAGGAGAGGAGGGAAAGAAAGAGGGAAAGATTTTTTGAGTCCACCACTGAATACCTCTCAGTTGAACCTAAGGATACAATGCAACATTTGCAACATCATGATGTAGTATTAAGCTTATTAAGTAGCTCAGAATATGCTACTATTGACATTTATTCTTTCAAATAAGATGGAGATTTTCTGCTATATAAAGAGATTATGCAGTATAAACACATTCTTCTTGCAGTTCTTTGGTTCTACCTGAAAGATGTGTGTAGCAATATCCTGGGGTTTTCTTTGGAGTTAAAGAAAGCCCTAAGGTTTCCTTTGAAGGGGGATTCCCGGAGACTGGCTGGTATTCAATGAATTTCAGAGTGCTGGTTTAAATTCACAGAGACAATCTTGTAAGAAGGGGAGCTGTTAACTCAGATCTTTTCCCTGCATAGATCATAGTCCAATAGATGAGTAATTGAATGTTTTTACTTTAAATGTTTCATGTATTGCAACCATAGTTAGTCTGACAGGTTTAGGTATCCGGTTAATATCAGTAGAGCATTTCATTTATTTCCGTATGTGCCTAAGTTCTATTTTTTTTTTTTTTTGTATTCTGATGGTAATTGTGTGAGGGATCCTTCTAAGATATGAGTAAAGAATACTGTTATTTCTCTTGATGACTATCTGTATCACCAGTGTATTCAAGAAGTGTAACGTACTTTTCTGAGAATGATTAAAGAATAGGTTCTGAAAAAAATAAATTGTTTCACAGAAATGTTATAACTTGCATATTTAGAATACTGATGTATGTAAAAGTTTTTTTGCAGAATTTTATTACAGTCTTAAAGAAGTTCAGGTCAAAGTCTGTAGCCTTAATAAGGTAGATATTTCACTGTCTTATCAGAGTGCCTCCAAGCAAGTAATTCACAGTTTTCAAGGAATAATCCCATGGGCCTTCAGTAGCACAGTAAATATTTATTCTTCTCTCTAGAAACTGTTGCACTGGCTAAGCAGGGAAGGTGGTCTCACAGAGGGACAGTAATAGTGAGGGAGCAGGAGGAAATGGTGCAGTTAAGAGACTCATAAATGCTTGATAAAGAGGATGGGTAAGAAGATTATGAAGTTTGCAGTGAAAAAATCACCCTCATGACAGTCTGAATTAAAACTGATGCTGAAGAACTGCATCAGGATCTTATGATGCTGAATAAAAATTGCAAATGAAATTCTATTTCCACATAAGAAAAATAAAACACAGGAGCACAGACAACACCGTACACAGACCATTATGGTTCAAAAGTATCTACCACTGCTTAGTAAGGAGATCTTAATTACTGTGGATATCACCTCACTGCTCCCAGGTTGTTCAAAATCATTACAGAGAACAAAACACAAAATAGAAATATCTCACTGTATAAATTCAGTGCTAGCACATCTTGTGTACTGCTTGCAATTCTTGATCGCCCAACTTCGACATTTGCCAGGACTACAGAGAAGGTAACAAGGGGCGGTCAGAAATATACTTTACTTTCCACAGAAGAGAAGAAACTAACTGTAATGTTTCTGTCTAAACAGTAGAAAACGGGGAAATATGATAAAATCATGAAAAATATAAAGAAAGCCAGTAGGGAATAATTATTCACCTTCTGCTTAGATGGTCCTTAAATCATTGAATAACAGAAGCTATTAAGTCATACCAAAAGGATGACTGAGTTGTATTTTTCTCTTTTTCTTAAAATCTGACAAAACCAGAACGTGCTCCTTAGACCTTTGATGTGAGAATCACGATACTTCTCACAGGCTGCAATCTTTCACGATAAACCTGCTTCAACATGGACTGTCCATGGGCCGTGTTCCTCCAGGGAATATCCACCTGCACAGTGGGATTCTCCAGGGGCTGCAGTGTGGGTACTCACTGCACCATGGGTCTTCTCCAGGGGCTGCAGGGAAACACCTGTTCCACCCGGTGCTCTCCAGAGGCCACAGGGGAATCTCTGCTGGGATCCCTCCTCCCCTCCTCCCCTCCTTCTGCTCTCCCCTCAGGGCTCGCAGGGCTGTGTCTCACACTTTTTCCCTCACTCTTCGCTGAGACCACCCTGCAGCCCCCCACCACTACCAAAACCTTGACACCTCCACTCAATACAATTATTTACTTTCCAAGTACCTGAGGTCAGAATTGTTTAAAAACAGTCCTTACATCCTTTGCATTGGATCATGTGACTGAAAAGTTCATATCTTACAATTTTGAAATAATGAAGACTTTGTAACTTAATACAGAAATCTCCTTGTTTGCATTTTGCAAGCCATGAATAATCCATGACTCTTGAAAAATACTACACATTACTTTACAGATTCCTCCCCCCTCCCTCTTTTGCTGTACCCACCTTCTTTGACTGTATTTGTTTGCTATTTTGTTGGTCCAAAATTTTTAGCTTTTTGGCAACATGGAATATTCTTTTCAAATATTCCCTCCTATCTGTATGACGTGGTCTAATCTTTTGTTTTATTGAGTAATTATGTCAATTGAGCAATAACAGCACAGAATACAGTAGCTGAAAGATATTCAGATACCATTTTTCAACCTTTCTTCTCAGTATCGATCATATTAAGTTCTTTAGCTAACATGGTAAAATATAGTAAATCTTTACAATTGTTTGAATTTTAAAAATGTCAGAGTTCTGTTTTCTGCTCAAGTCATGATGATTTTTCTACAGATTTCTCTTAAGCCACAATTTTAATCTGTGTATGCTCTTCAGAGATATAACCATGTCTTTCATCAATTTTTGGTGACAAATGACACTCAATTTTTTTCAGAACTTGCAAAAAATTTCTACAAATGCATATTCACACAGAACAGTTCACTAGAACTTCTAACTTCCTCCCTCCAACATTTCATTCATTCTTTCAGAGCATATGTGTCTAAATAGTCCAAATGCTTGAGGACTGATGGCAAATCTGAAGAAAAACTAAATCCTTTCACTAATTATAAGTATCAGTGACATGAAGTTCTCAGTGGCCTATAGTTCTGTATAAAGTCTCTGGTTATTTCAAGTAATAAGTCAATTAATACACTCAGTTTACTCATGAATGATGTATGAGAAAAAAAATAGAAAGCATTACTGTCTTTGAAGAGCTTGCTTGCTCTAATCAAAGATCTTTTTTAAAGAACAGTAACTGTACATCAATAATTTTTTAGATTAAACATCACCATCAGCTACATGAAGCCCTCCAGTATCAGTCAGAGCTAGTAAACTACAACAGTGAACAGCTTGATCAAGAGGTGTTTGATGGAAATTCAACATCTTCTTGATGTCGTGCAACACTGAATTGAAGAAAAGCACTAACTGAATACAAACTTGGACTCCAGCACTGGTGTACAATCAGAGGTTTTTTACATTGTACTTTTTGTGTTTTCCTTCTTAGGTGGTTTTTGGATGATCAGAGCAGAGTTGTTCTTGCATCTTGCCAGTACTAAGTGAGCCTCTTATATAATGTATCTCAGGAAAAAGCAACCTGAAAAATACATATTGTGATTTCTTGTTTTACCATAATGCATAACATATTCCTCCTTTGTTGTTTCTAGTTTCCTTTATTGACAGTTTTAATTTCAGTGTATTTCCTGCCAAAATGGAAGTCATATTTTATATTCATTATGTGATATGACAATTTAGAGGCACAAAAGAAACATCTGGTAAATTAAGAGAAGATCAACTAAGAAATTGCTATACCCCTACATGGCAAGAAAGTAATGTGCAGAGAAGTTGCTCGGTCAGGACACAGATTATCTGCCTGAAAAGAACATATCATAAGGCAAGAACAGCTTTTATCCAGCTCACAGGTACCAACATTTGTTACAGAGCAAAGACTGACTTTTTCCTCTGCGATCAGACTTGATTTTCTCCAACTTTTCCTTGGAGAGGGAACAAAATAATGAATAGTTTTCTCTTTTTCACTGCTATAACTTTTGTGGCTCTTGAATACTTCTGGGAAGAAAGTGTTTTGAGATTCCTGTACCTGGTTCATCCTCAAGTTCTGTGGAAGTTCTACTGTTTTCTGATACTTTTACAAAAGTTTAACAGAGATGCAGGTATGAACTATGTCACTAAAAGCACCAATCCTCTTTAACTTTTAACACTATCTGAATTCTGCATCAGTTCAGAGAAATCTCCAAAGTTTGAATTTTTTCTAAAATTATTGATTCAGTGAAATTACAGATATGTGCTTGTTCCTTAGCATACGAGGTCTCTCACTGGAGCTGGAATAACCATCTTTTTCTGAATCAGCATCTTCTTCTCAAAGGTGAAGATTGAAAACACAGAATAATTCATGCTGGAAGGGACTTTAGGAGGTCATCTCTTCTAACCCTGTGCTCATGAAAGTCACAGCGTAAGGCTGCAAACCAACTCCCTTTATTCAGAGGACTGTTTGACCTAAATCCTGTATTGGGGCTTCCATGCTGTTCTTGGTTTTTCGAGACTTCCACACCCATTTCAGGAAAAATCACAAATTAAAGTAGTTTAATTTCTTTTCTTCAATATCATCTGAACTATTGTGATGTTTAATGGCAACTTTTAAAAATGTAGAATCAGCTGGTTATTTCTTGCTGAAGAAAACGAAAAGATGTTTAAAAATTCCTGTCTTTTGGGTATTTTCTCGGGTATTTAGATTCTTGTTTGATGCAACCTGATGCTTATTCGCTAGATGAAAAATGAGAACTTTACTATATACTTCCCTTTTTGTGCCAAGTGCTCTCCAATGCTTGAAAATTCTCCTAACTGCCCATTTTTAAGGTTTCATTAATATTTTCTTTGCATGAAGGCAGAACTTATTTTGGATTATTAAATGCTTTTTAATTCCTACAAATAATATGAAAAATGTACTCAGAAAAAAAAGAAAATATCCACATTAAAAATAAATGACTAACACAAAAAAATTTTTTTTCTCTACTGTGCACGTATCTGCATACATACTTTCCTAAATCATAGTCAAAAATTTCAGTCTAGTGAAAACCAAAATTAACTTAGATGTACATAAATAATGTTGTGCAACTGAAAATATTATTTTTCAAAAATTAATTTCATAATCTATCATATTACACAGCTTGTCATTTGTTAATATGTTGTGTAGTCTTCAAATGGGAGAGGGACAGCTGTTGAGTAATTTCCAGAGCTTCTCTGACTTTTTTTCACAGGCTTGCTCCTTCCAGTTAGACTATAAGCTAAACCTCACCCTATTCTGAAATTCTTTCTCTCCCTTCCCTCTCCATCCACCCTGAAAGTCCATCAGGGTCACTAGGAACTTCTGGGGAAAAAAAGCTAAATTTCATCATAATGCCTAGACTATGAAAAAAGTTAAAGGTCTCCTCCAACTCCAGCAAGAAAGCGTAGTGCAAGCTACATTGTCAAGTTAAATACAGGAAAGCTTCCAGAGGGAGGCAGTGGGAACAATGCAAGAATTTAGCTAAAGCAGGGATTGAAAGCGTAGGAGAAGAGAAGATAATTGAAAATCTCAGAGCTAACTTGTTTTCTTACCTCTTCTATTGTGGTCTCTGTGGAGCATCTCTGTAAAGACTGAGATAAGCATGTGATGGGTCTGTGTAGGATCCATGGGGTTTTGACAGCAAAATGACAGCCAGAAAAATATAGTTTGAAATTTTTTTAATATTAAATTACAGGATAGGTAAATAGGGATTGTGGAAATGGAGGCTTAAGCTATGAGAATATTAGTGCACCAAACAGTGGTCTTGTACGTCGCTAGGCTCCCTATGAGTTTACCTACACTGAAACTTTCTGCAAAGCACATTATTTTGCTGTGAGGATACGTGGCAGCAGTACGCTTTGTCTCAGAGCTCAGTGATGCACTGACATAGCAGTGACGTTGCAAGCCAGTGAACCTTTGTACTGCTACTCTTCCCTCCGGTAGCCAGAAGCAGTTCCAGACACGTTTTGCAAACTGAGACAGTATTCATCAACAGTTATTTCCGCTTTGTTCTGCATTGTCTGAGCCCTCTGTAAGCTCTGTCTCACTTTGCTGAAATAACGACCTTTAAGCATATGACATCTTAAAAGTAACTCACATGTTGCTTTTAACTTTTCCTTGTTTATACGTACATTGCCAAACCAGTACAGAATCTTTTCCTAATGTATACCTAAGTTCGGAACGACATGTAAACATTCTTGTGAAATAATCTGATTAATTCACACAGTCCTTGATTGTTTATTAAAATGAGACATTATTTCAGTCTGTTTTGCCAGAATAACTGTAGCACTCCTAATTACATCTACCTGAATATTAGCATTTGTGTCGTGTGTGACCAAAGTAGTGATATATGGGTCAATTCACCTGAAATGCATAAAACCATAGACACACAAACCTTTGAGTTGAAAACATACGGGAATTCTCTCTTTTCCTATGTAAATTTTCAAAATATGAAAGAGAAGAATAGGAGTTTCCCCTGGAGACCGGGGGAAAGACTAGAGCAAAGGTGACCTGGTGGAAGATCAGATCAGAGAATACTTAAGCAAACTGAGCATATCTAAGTCCATAGGTCCTGATGTGATGTGCCCACGAATGAATGAATGAATGAATGAATGAATGAATGAATATGGCGACTGGGAGACATGTTTGAAGACTGGGGGAAAGGAAATGTAATTCCGTTCTTCAAGAAGGCCAAGGAAGACCCAGAGAAATACAGACTGGTCAACAACACCTTGATCGCTGGGAAGGTGGTGGAGCAACTAACCTTGAAAACCATTTCCAGGCACATGAAAGGCAAGAAGATCATCAGGAGTAGTCAGGATGCATTTACCAACAGGAAGTCATGCTTTACTACTTTGATAACCTGCTATGATAAAATTACTGTCTTGGTAGAAAAGCAGTGGATATTGCCTACCTAAACTTCAGTAAGACTTTCAATGCTGTCATAAGATCCCCATAAAGAAGCTGATGAAGCATGGGCAAGGTCAGTAGACAGAGAGATGGATTGAAGACTGGCTGCATTACTGGGCCCAGAGGGTGAAAATCAGTGAAACAAAGTCTAGTTGGAGGCCAGTAACTAGTGGTGTTACCCAAGGGTCAACACTGGGTCCAATCCTGTTCAACATCTTCATTAATGATATGGATGATGGGGCAGAGCCCTCAGCAAGTTTGCAGATGCCACTGATTCACTAGGTTAGACTATAATAATTTTTATTAAATAGCCTGCATTGAGACAATTTCTCCTGATCCAAACATTGTTTGTAGTATTGTGTACATTAACAGACGATTTCATTTCCCTCCAGTGATAGATTTCCTTGCCCTACAGTGATAATTAGTACAAGTTATGAGGTAAACTTCATCTTATGTTGAGTAAACAATTCTTGGAGTAAACATCTGTTCAAGCAATCATAAGTAAATGAGGTAGATGTTTGACACCATGCTTTTTTTTTCTTTCTTTCTTCCCCCCACCCCCCACTACCTGATTCCAGAGACAACAGCAATTAGCAGTTAAGATCTTTATGCTTTTCCATTCCACTAAACAGTAACATTTCTGAGTGTACTATAGAGAAATAGTGATTTAGACATCAACTGAAATGTCAAGTGTTTCCTTGATGGTGATGGTTTTTGACTCTACCACGACTTACACTGTGTTTTAAAGCTACAAGTTTATTTTCTCCCATCTATTACTGTCCTGAACAATCCAGTAGTGCTCCAGTAGATGCCAAAGTTTAAACTTTTCAAAGATATTTTACTTTTTCAAGTATTGTCAGTGAGCTACAGGGAACAGCTGTGCGCCTCTACTCCCCTACTCCCCCCTCCAGTTCTATAAAGTTCTCGTTCGCCCAAGAACTCCTTGATTCTGTTCTGTTGACACAAGAACTGTAGGTCCTTGGCAAGGCAAGACCTGGAGAAAATAAGTATGATCTCAGCCTGTGGTGCAGTGGTGATTAGCAGAAAATATTCCTTTCACTTTTCACAATGTTTGAATTAAAAGGAAACATTTTGGCTTGAGTTAAAATTCACTTAGAAATGCATTCTTTCTCCTCACCCCACCCTGACCATTTCTGAAGTACCTGCTAGGTCTCCAGTGGTAGACACAATAGGAATATACTCCTGTAGAGCCAAGAGAAAAATACCATTTGATTCTACCCAGGAATATATTTTTTCAGATAAAGTGTGAAAGAGAAATATACAGTACTAATTGTGTGAAACGTGTTCTATAGGGAGTATTTCAAGAAATGCACAAAATTAATGAAATTTCCAACTGATAATCTAGACTAGTGTTCCTGACCTTTGGCTTGGAGACAATGTTGCTTACAACATCTTTTGAAGTTGTTAACAGCTACTGGAAATTAGGATAAGAAATAGACTGGGATTGCTGTAGAATATGTTTACACTTCAGTTTTCCTTCATGTTTCTATAGCAAGCCAGTGGGCTGAATTGGTCATTGCTAAATTACGTACATTTCCACACAAGTTAATGATGGTGGCCACTGCAATCACATAATGGACATCTCTTTACATTGTTCTACAGTTGTGCATGTGTATACCTTGTTATGTCATTACACCAGGAATTATTATAGAAAATGGATACTCTACTGTTGCTACCATGTCTTCTGAGATCATTTTGCCCATTGCATCTTATGTCATTGCTTCTGTTCTTGCTGTGCAAACCATAAGAGTCTCTTCTGAGAGAGTATCAGACAAGCCTGGATATAAACATCCCACTGTTATTATGGCTGGAGGTGAGATGCTTGCTGGCCTATGGGATGCTAACCAGATGGGCAGCTGGTATGTCCTACACAGTATTAGGTCCATGGCGTGGCCTGTGGCTGAGATGAATCTCTGCATGGTGAAATGGAAATTTTACAGCTGAGAGATTAATTTTGACAATTGCATTGCTCTCTGCAATGTGTGGGAGAGGTGGGATCTGTTATTCTGGCATGTCACTCCCTATGGCAGCATCTTGCACTCTACGTTGCTTTTTTAGGTTGTAGCACCATGAGGTCTGTGAGTTGCAGGTAATGGTAAGAGTTCTGGGTGTGTGCATCCATGACTGGGCAAAGATTTCTTCCAAGGTCCACTTTTAGTCCATTTTCTCCAGAAGCATTCATAGAATTTTTTTGCGAGATTTCTTCTGAGCTAGGGAGGAACAAGTTGCGATACATTAAGTTGCTCTGACAAGCACTGTCAAGTAGCAGGGGAAGGGAGGTGTGAAAAATGAATGCATTGTCCTTGGAATGTGGTCCCTTTTTCACTTCATTGTGTTTGACCCCAGATTTCAATGTTGGCCCAGAGTGGAGACCGTCTTCATATGCTTCACAGTATCTAGTGTATTTGTGGACAACGTGTTGTACACTGATGTGTTTTCAGGTGGTTTTGAGTGACCTTATTAAAATATGAGTACATTAGACAAACTTTCCCTGGTCACTGATTGTTGTCCTTGACCTTCATTCAACTAGGTTTCATTTTCCTGAAATAGCACTATTCTATGTTTCTGTCAGAAGTTACTCAACCATGTTTCTCCATGTGTTCCTACTGGGAAATTCTCCAGGCAGCAACTTTTCCTCCAGCATAATCAGACCAAAAATTGGATTTATTCCAGTTCCCAGGTTATCCTTCTGTGCTCCTAGGATTGGGAATACAACACCTTTTTCTTGAGTAGCAGCTGTAAGGAGAAACAAAATGCACTGTAGAACCAAATACTGAAACAGTTGTTTCCCAGCATGCAAGACCTAAGTTTTCCTAGCTTTTTGAAGCCTTGCGCTTGCTAGGTTAAAAGAAATTTTGGAAGAAAACATTGCAGGGCTCAAGTAGCAAAGTAGGACTGGAATTTGCAGACTGTTGGTCCATTATATTCTGTGGAGAGTGGTACATAAAACAGGGTATTCTCTCATACATGGTTCTGTGGGTTTTTTTTAATGTGACCAGAAAGTGGGGGTTTGTGCAACTTTCTTCCCTAGCATGTGATACATGCAATATATGTCATCAGGTAATAAGACGCTCTAAGTAACTTAGGTACCATTGCTTAGTATACTTTCCAGTGTCCCAGCTGAAGTTGGAAAATGCTAATCCAGATAACTGAGACTGTAAAATCAAAAAAAAGATACAGGAGAATAAAAAATGTGAAAATAAAATTCTCAGCAGTAAAACAGAGTATACTCCAGAGACAATAATTTTAATAAGTGAAGATACGTTTTTCAGAGATACAGAGATTTCAAAGAGAATCATCAGGATTTCTCAAAAATGTTACAGAATTATTGCAATAAAACTTGAGACTTCACTGGTGCAGAATGAGTTAATTGATACTGTAATTATGGTAAATGGCAGATTTCCCATACTACGACATACAGTTCAAATGTTATTAAGATTTTTATAAAATAGTAAAATAGTTAAACACTATTGGCTAAGAGGATTGTCTAAACAAAATTTTATTTAGTGAAGAACAGCATTCACTGATATTAGCACTTGAAGGATTTAGGCAGAATCACTGATATTTAAGTGTTTCTTTCAAAGAATGATTCATGCAGTAGTCTGTGGAGACAGTATGGGCGGGCAGACTTTCTGCTGAAAAAGAAAGGTCGCTACAATTCTTCAATGACAAAAGTAATTGGACAACACAGTGGAGACACTGATGTGTGGCAGGCAATGGGTTTAAGTTTGCCTAGGTGATCTGTGATGTCCCCATGAAATCAAACTCCCAGCGAATGTGTAATTGTGTAATACAAAACAATGCCCCTTGAAAGAGTTGTGAGCTGTGTGTGTTCTTGGGGCTTCTATAATATATGAGAGTGGCAAGATCAAAATGCCTTAAAAAAAAAGAAAAAGAAAAAGAAAATTGTCTTAGTTGGTTTTATTGTTCTATTTTTATTTAGCTAAACAGAGCCTTCTGTACACACAGTTGTTACAAGGGGTCAGCTACTATAAAAAAAAATCAAGAAGTTATATGAAGCTATCATTCCTTTTAAGCTGAAGTGTTTTAAAACTGTTCAGAACAAGGAAATATTATAGCTGTTTTCAAACCTTGCTCTAAACAGGCCAGAGCACAGAGATGTACTGAAAATGCTAGTGCTGGCAGGAAGCTCTGGCAGTGGCATCGAGCAGATTTGGCACTACCTGTTTTGATGACGTTCAGCCTTCTGCATGCTTAACGTCTGTATGAATGCATGTGAAGTACCTTTTTAAGGAGTCACGACTCCCCTGAGTCTCCCGTATTCCCTGAGTGTTCCCATCTGAATCATTTCATATCCACACGGCAGAGAAGCAGCTTTCTTACAGATAAGAGCGTAGAATATATTTGAAATTCTGGAAAGGCGGCTGTTTCAACCTGGTACAGACACTATCCCGGTTGTCAAACCAAAATAATGACAAAACAATGCAGAATTTCGAAGAGTTTTGATACTCATCCAGAAACCATGGCAGCTGGGTTATCAGTAAAACACAGCAACAGAATTACCTTTTATAGTACTCTGCTGTACTTGATGTAAGGCCCTGAATATTTGTTATGAGACAAACCCAGTACTTTGCCAGCAGCAAATATCTCCTTTGAAGTTTCTGTAAAAATAGAGACTTAGTCTGACAATGGTTGGCAAGTGGTTGTCTTATCTCATAACACCTGTAGTTAAGACTTAAGAGGATTGCAATTTCCAGTTTCAGTGATGTAGTAATTTATTTTTTTTATTATTGGAAAGATGACTGTAGACTTCAGAAAACTCATTTAACATAAGTAATAGCAAAATTACCATAAAATTAGAAATATCTTAACACTTAAGTTGAAATATTTGAGACAAATTCATCTAAATTCTGTGTTTCCTTCACACCACAAAATAGGTAAGTGTAGGACAAAAGTGAGAGGAGTTCTAGTACCTACAAGTATGTAAAAGAAAAAGAAAATATTTTACACTGTTTTGGTTTGAGTTTCTTTTTTGAACTTTGAAGCAAGAAAGTAAGATTTCTTAACTGCCAGATATGCAGGATTTTCCATAGACCTTATTTGCTTTTACTCAAGCTTACTTCTCCTGAATTAATGAGGCTTTGTCAGAAAAGCAGCCACAAGATCTTTATTCGATGAAGAGGTTTTCCTAGTATGTTTTAAAGTTCTGAAACCCAAGAAAGTTGCTCACAACACTACATGCCATAGATTGGGCAACCCTCAGGTTTCTCCTAATAGCAGTTGATGTTGTAATAGATGGCTTTATGCACTGCCATCTCTGACACATTTTTCCAATGTGGTTTGGGTGCAAGAAGTGGGAGTCATTATAACCGAATAACCCATTCTGCAGGGAAACAACATAACGTGTTGCACAGTCCAAACTAATCTATATGCGATATAGAAGCTCCAATATTCAAAATCCATTATTTGAGAGTATTTACCAGTACGGCAAAATTCTTCATCCTGTCTTCCTGTATAATTGAATCTTTGCATTTCAAATTTATTGCAATGAATGGTTATGAGAAGTCTTTCTAGTGGGCAGAAATATTAATCATACTTGCAAAACATGAAAGGCAGTTGGAATGGAACTGGGCTATTAATGAAGATGGTTTTGAATACAGTGCACGTTTAAAAACATTAATTGCATGGATTTCCATAATATTACAGACCTCAGATTGTGGTTGTTAAGAAACAGAGCCACCTGAACATTTGAATTATCTAACTGTTACTGCACAGAACAGTTAATTTTAGGTATAGTAATCAGAAGAACGTTATAAATACACATACATATGCTAAAAAACAATTCAATGCAAATGTTTCTTCCTCTGTAGCTATGTGTTTTAATGATTATAGCTGAAGGCAACAAAATTTGTGGAGAAAAGTAGTACCTTTTATTAGCTCAGCTGATGTTACTGGGAAAGACAGACATATCCTACTATACCTTATTAGATATACCAGTCTGAGATTCCAGACATGCCACTAGTTTAAAGTGGGAGGGAAAGGGGGGGGAGGGGGACAGAACAGGAAACTGGAGTTATTAGGCAACTGACAGTTACCAAAAGAAAAAAATATTGGTGTCAGAGATGCTGTTTTTAGGGTTGCATTGAGTTTGGATGAAAACACTTTAAAAAACAATATAATATGACTTCATGATTTTCCTCAGTGTTGTTCAAAGATTACAGTCTAGCTGAATTCAGGCTTATTCCTGGAGACACTGTCTTTATCAAAGTCACTGCTTAATTAATTTCACCTCTCAAATACAAAATTCATAAATGAACTATGGAGTAAAGAACATGAGTCCCATCATGTCCAATGGCAGTGCATGATCCAGTTTATTCTGATCGAAAGGGGCTGGGAAAAGGCAGTAAAGTGTAAAGCATGGAAAATCTGCTAAGCTTGCCAAGCAAGAAGGTTAGCCAAAAAATGACTTGTTTCTTTACATGAGGAACTCAAGAGGAGGTGAGTAATCCAGCTGAACTGTGCCAAAAGAAGTACAAAAATGGGTGAAGATGGTACTTTGATAAAGACTTGTTGGATATTGCTCAATCTATCCTACCTTCCTCCCTTCAGATTAATTTTCTTGTAATTGAATTTCAAAACAAAAATGAAGAACAAGTTCCAACAGTGTTGAAACACTAAATTTAAAATTATTTTTATTTTCATGTTTCTAACTTCTTTGTACTTTTTTTCAGTGATATATGCAATAAAAGTCTTTGTTGGTTTTTCTATTTTATTTTCTTATTTTATGAAAAATTCTGAGTGCAAAATCAAACAATAAAACATATAAATATTGTCACTATGTTTTCTTGCACTAGGTAGAAAAAAATAATTTACAGATTTTCATAACACAGATTATTTTTTTTATCCATGGGTGGTTTTTACAGGCTTTCTTTACAAGTTTTTTTTAGGTATTCCTGTTACAAGAAATAATGAAAGCATAGCTTGATGAGGAATAGCTAAGAAAAAAATATATTTTAGCTCATAGAATATTCCATAATAATGAGATTTGTACTTCTTTTGGATCTCTCAGGGTCTACATTTTTGTGGTGGAATGCTAAAGGGATTTCTGGAATTAAAACAATTATCAATATATAAATTGTAGAATTTTCAGAACAAATGATCTTGTGCTAGCAGGACACTCTTTTTTTGAAGGGACTTAAAATTTGAACTGCTTATTTGAAACAATATAAATAAACTTTGAGGTGAGACATAAGTCAGGATAATTTGTATTTTAATAGATATATTAATCTTACATATATACATATACAAATTGTATACATATATGTATTGATTATTAAACTTCCATTTAGTTAATGTACATTATACAAAAGACAGTGGATTAAAACTATTTTGGTATAACAGCTTAGAAAAAATACCATCTGAATCCAGCTTTAAGAAATATTTACAGGACACTCAATACTGCTGTGAAAATTTTAAATATGAATCAAGTTTAAAAGTTTCTCTTACATTTATATGACAGTTGTTACATTCGAATGCATGAACTGTGCGATACAGAAAGAGAGTAAGAATATACTTTCTTTTCTCTCTTTTTCAGAAAGTGCATGAAAGGGACACATTCTGGTGATATCATACATTAAACTTATAAGTGTATGAACATTGAATGGAATTTATGCTGTACTATATTTAATAGTCAAAGTTTATGTGCATCAAGCTTCCTGTGTAATTTTGAGCTGGTATATGTGCACTACTAAGAGAAATTCAACATATTGTGCTTAAAAAATTGTTGCAGTTGACTAAATTTAGGATGCTGTTTCACAGTGGATAAAATGGTATTCTCAGAAATGTGGGATAAAATCCTGTCCTCTCTGCCACTGTGTTCAGGAGATGAACTCGTTCAAGCCATCTGCCCAAAACTTCCTGCAAAAAAAACTCCAAAAAGATTTTTTTCATAAAACAAAATCTCTACACTACTTTGATCTTATGAGTACAAAGATTAGTATAACGAAGGGAAAGGCAATGTATAGGGGAGGGAATGGCAGCATATGGGGAGGACAGAGAAAAGACTGAGAGCAACACTACACTAGTAGCAGCTTAGATTGCTGTAAACTGCCAGGCAGTTTTCCCTTGAGACTTATACGTCAAATTTTGAAGAGACTTTTCTGTCTCTATGACATTTTCTACATTAAAATGAAAGTGTAAAATATAAGCTAAAACAAAGGAACCAAAAACAATCCTTTATCACGTATTTAAAAATTACTGTTCACTGTTTTTAAAAAATAAACCTGTATATCCACTACTCCTTCTTTTTTTTAAAAAAAAGAATATCAAAACCAGCAAGTTGTCAGCTGTAGCTAGCACATGAGAAGTGAATTAAATTTACACAGACAGGAGAGAAAGGTTTTCTTTTAGTGAAAAAATTGTCACTGAAAGATACAGATTCAGGTCAGCCAAACATTTTACATGTTCTTTTTGAAAGGATTTGGGTGGAAAATGCAATAAAAATAAGTAAAAGCCCATTTGGGAAATGCTTTAAAATTTAAAAATTTCATCCTGAACTGTTTGTTATGGCACCTTAATTAGCTGAGCTATTCAGAGCAGTTACTCACTAACTTATAATTTTACTGCATGTTAGCATATGTATATGTATTAATTTACATCATTATTCAGTTGTTACATAGTTATTCAGAATAGTTTAACAAAAATTAAAAAAACACAAAAATTTTCAGAATTCTTTCTTATCAGAAAAAAAAACTACAAAAATTTTTGAATTTATCCTAATAAATTATTTGTTCTCTTTCCTCTTTCCATTGAACTTTTTTTTTGTACTTGCTTAATCACACTGCTCTGTGTAAAAAGTTTGACATGTCTCTAGCATTCCATTATTATCATTCACAAACAAGTGTTCCAACAACAGACCATATATTTCTTAAAGGACCTAGTAAAAACATGGCTGAGAGTCACAGAGAAATTCAAATTAATATTAATATCATAAGTATTTTATATATACATTGTAAAATATTTAATTTTAGAAAGAATATTCTGTGATTAGATTCCAAGATGAAACGCAAACTTCAGCTTTGACAACAGACCAGCAACAATGTCCTTCCAGGACGTATTGATCATGTGTGGCCCTTTGTATTACTTATTAGGTAATATATGTAGACAGACAGAAAAATTGAATATCTTTAAAGGTGCCTTTTACCTTTAGATGTGTTTCAAGTCTCAGCAAGCTCTATAAAACTCCTCTGAATGCTATATATTAGGGATACTTTTGAACCAAAGGACTTCTTTTAAACATACTATAATAGCATAGCGGAAGGCTTAGCTTTGAACACTTACAACAGAGAGCTGGAAAGGTCCCCGTGTCAGGTTTTTGCTTAGGAGATTGTGCTGTAGCAGTCCCTGCTCTTACAAAATGAAATTGTAATTACACAGTTTATCTCTTTTTTTTGTTCTGGGAGTTCCTGAAAACACTGGGAAGCACAACAAATGGGTTGTTACAGCCTGTCTTTGTGCTTTGATGGGACACCTGACCTACGCATACAGCCCTTGCCGTTAATTCCTATTTGACTGCAGCCTTCCAATGTTAGGGTGCAAGGGCATATCACTGCTCTTTACGTCCAAAATCTACCAGTGCAGGCTAAGTTGCCAGTAAATTTCTTGGTCCATGGCATGAAACGTCTAGGTATGATAGACACCCAAACCAGTTCTGTTGCCCTTCTGATCATCTAGTTGATTAGAAGTACAATTATCTTCCTTCCCTGTCACCATTACCCCCTTCCAAGATTCCCTGCATACTTAGATTCTTAAAGAAAAAAACTGACAATGAAAAAAAAATATATAAACTGAGGAAAGGAATTTCTTAGTCTCAGACATATTTTCTTAAGAAGACATGAGGCTCCATCAGGCTGCTTCTGTAAGAAGAGACATAGTCACTGTATCTCCGTAGAGAAACTAAAACCACTGCTTTAGCTTAGAAAAAATAGTTTTGGTTTGATGGATCTCATTCTTGTTTGCTCACTAACATACCCATTTCTCAAAACAAAGGAATGCTCTCATTCTAAAATACAGATTATATCACAATCTAAAGGCATGATGAAAATCAGAACCGGGTCTGAAATATATCATTCTGACCATATAGTGAGTCTACTTTCACTATTCAGTGCAGCACAGTCTTCATTCTCTGTTCCTGCACAGCTTCAAATGTTGCAGATTTATTCCATATTCCCTCTTTAAAGTGTAATTAAAAAAGATCATGACATAGCTAGAGATTCTAAAAAATGAAATAAAATTAAGTGTTTTCCAGATAATAGATATAGACTCTGGGTGATTGAGGGTGAGAAATCGTTTGTTCAAAGAAATTTTTCTTTCATCATATAACCTGTATTCTTGAAACTGTAATATGCGTGTAAGAGGCAGGCTTGTAAAAATAATGCCATATTTTTGCTGATAAGGAATGCATTCTTTGCAGGTTAGATATATTAAATTAGATTTTAGCATCAGAGTGAGGGTGTTTGTTCAAATATGATGAAACCCATTGGTGAAAAGTGGGCTACTGTACTGATTTAGTCATTTTCTTTAAACAATCTAATAATAAAATGCTAAAATTGAGATTATCACAGCACTATTTTTTCTTTCAAATTACTTTTTCCACTTATTTGTGTTAATGTTATATGTCATGTATGTAATTTTGTGCTCAAGTAGACAGCAGGTGATAAACACAAAATGGAAGGATTAAAGCTCTTGCTGTCATCATTAAGTGCTGGGTTGTGCTCTGCCTTTGGTGGATCATAAATACCTTTATTTTCCTTGCTGTCTGTACGGACTATTAAAGGAGTGCTATGCAATTTGTTAAATTCAAATTGTTCTTAAAAAGTCTACTGTCAAGAACTCTAGAATTAGAGTTCAGAATTAAGAAATACTTGGGTTTTATCTTAAATGAAAGCCTGAAATCTTCACTGAAAGTTAGAAAACTTGTTCATCTGGACATCAATGGACTTTATGCTACATTTTTGTCAGAATAAAGATCAAACCTGTAAGATACAGGGGCAAATATTACGTTGCTGTATATCAGTATCGATCATTGCATTCACTTGGAGAAATCCTGAGTCCACTGAAACCATAATTTGTTCATACTAACTTGATGCCAGTCCATATTCCAACCTGAAACATGCCCCGAATGTGAAATCAATATGCAATGTGGAGGTTATGGCATAGAGAAAATATGACAGAATTCAAGATACTTGCTAATAGGAAAAGAATTAAATTTTGAGAAGCTTTCCTGCTTTAGGATGCTACATCAGTCTCAAATGCATTATGCCAGATGATAAAATAATGGATTTCTAGGGGATTAAAGCTCCACTCATTGTTCATCATCGAATTTGATTAAGATGTAGTAGTGGACAAAGGAAGATACATTGCCAAGTAGGTTAAATTAGTTAAGTATATTATCAAGTGCTTTACATTAAACAATAAACAGTCTACTGATGTATTGACAGTTAAAAAGAAGCAAATAAATATGTCAAAACTGAAAAGTAACCAAATAAAACAAAGCAGATCACTTGAAAAAAACAACAAGGAATGTGTGTTACAAGGAATATGTGTTACAAGGAACATGTGTTACCTAGGCATTTTGACTAGGATAGGAATGTCAAAAGCTTAGCTGATAGGATGACAAAAGCTCAAGTCCTATAAAACTGTTTTGACATTCTGCAATTGAAGTCAGCACATGTCAGTGCTGAGCTAACAGAAGTGATCTCACTGCCATCCCTCCTTACCACCCTTTAATTTTGTTTCAGCAGCATGCCTCCCACCTCTCTTTTGCTGGTGAAGCGGGTGCATGGGCAGCAGCATCAGGGAATTCCTCTGCTCCTCCTAAAGCTCTGCTCTTCCCCAGGGAAGAGTCTCACTCATCAGGCCAGATAGAGATGAGAAGTTCATGCTCAGGAAAGCTAAAACCCTACATTACTGTATCTTAGTTATTAAAGTATTTACCTAGAGAGAGAGAGCTTCAGCCTTGCTCCCTACTCCCAGGCAACCTTTGTATTTGTAATTGATCCAGCGAGTCATTTAAATTAGTGCTTGTCATGGGCCTTCCTGTGATCTTACTTAGGCCTAAGAAATTTCTCTTCATAAACTGATTTGATATAGAAGGTGGCTAGTAGCAGTCCCTTGGTTTATTCATAATTGGAGCCATTAGACCTTTTGCTTTGAATAGAACTCCAAATCATGAGGCCCAAGACCTTTACTGTATAATGAGCTAGACTAAGAACAAGGTGAAGTGAGTAGGGGTTGGAATACGATCTGAAACATGATGTCTCTGGGAAAAAAACCCTACTTTTGCTTCTGTTATTTTAATAATACTTTATCCCAAATAGATTTTTTTTCTTGAAAAAGAAATTTCTCTTTTAAGTTAAAGCCAATTTTGTGTGTCTGTGGGTGAGTGTGTGAGGTCAATGTATTTATTAGTCTTTGTTGTTGATTGAAGAAGTAGAAAAGAAATATAACAGTAAGTGTGAGAGACCTACAAGTTCCCAATTTAACTGCAGCAGAACCTGAGATAAATATGTACATTTGCATAGCTGTAACTCAGAAGATTTTCTGGTAAACAGAATGAATGTTCTTGAGCTGTCCAGCTGCTTCAAGTAAGATTATTTGTACGGCATATGTTTAAATTAACCATAGAAGAAGGTTAATTCTGGTAGTATCCCTGAGTGATGACTTCCTTTTTTTTAATTACAGTTAGAGAATGAGATATTCAATTTAGTCGTTTATTCATTAGTAGAGTATAATAGATAAATGAAAGACACAAATTAATATCTTCAGTGTTATGTAAATAATGAACAGTCTGTTTCCCTACCATAGTTGTATTTTTGATGAGCAGACTAAGATAGTTTTCATTACATGAACATTACATTGTGCTGCCTGTCTAAAAGAATTCATCTAATTTTTGTGGAAGAAGGCATTGTGTTTATTCCGATGAGATTGCAAAAGGTGATATGGAGAGCTAGTTTTGTTTTACCTCAGTAATATAATATGCCTTTGCAGTGACAAACGTAGTGCAAAAAGCAAAGATAGGCATTGTGGCAGATTTGCAAGCACTGCACAAAAGGTTTGTTGTCCTGTTGCATCGGTTTTCACTCTAGGCAAAATTATTTTTGCCAAACACTGTGTGTTATAGTTGGGTAGAAAAAAAGGGAGGCTAAAGAGCAAATTTTAAAGTGACTTGTTTTCTTTGTTGTAGAACTGCAGCAAGTCTGCGAAGCATAGCAGGCGCACTGAAATGAGTACAAAATTAAGCAGGCTAGCAGAGAGTGTATACCAGGTCCATGTTGCCATTTCCCCTTGAGATGTCCTAAAGGAGGATCACAAAATGAGGAAAGGACAAGGCACATGTTTTCTTTACAGAACTCTTCTCACATTTCATCTTGTGTTTTACTGCACCTATGACAGTAAGATATGGCACAACTCATCTAAAAAGAGATTCTGAATTTTTGCTGTCTCACCATTTTTGATATTATTTCTTATGCCTGACAAAACAGGAATAGGTCCCCTGAGCTCTGTGGAAGTCTCCATAGTTCATATGGCTGCAGAGGTGAATTTGGTTTTCTTCCCATTCTTGATATCTTACAAGCAGGGATGATTATCATTTTTGGGCCCTGATATGATATAAACATATTTTCATTCTATCGCTAGTCATTCAGATCATAAAATTATTTATAAACAATGTTTCATTCCAGGAGCACTTCAGAATTTCCTGGGCTGTAAAACATAGACAAATATTTGGAAAAAGTAAGCTCTGCTATCTACTAACATTTCTGAGTTCAGCTTTCTCTTAACATCCACAGATACTGTCTCTCATGCAACTTGTTTTCTTTAGCACGTAATGCCAATTTTTGTGAAGCTGGACACCAGTGACAGGAGTTGACTCCAGTTCACATCTTGGTTGGTTTAGGTTTTGTTGCTAATGCAGCAGAAAGTATAATTTCTTCCAATGTGCCATTTTCTTTCAAAAGGGACAGCACTGTTTTGAAATAATTATGTGTGTGCATTTTCTTTTTTGATTTTCTGATCACTTTCTAGAATGCTATACTCTTCAAATTATTTCTGTAATTGTTGTGTTTCCATGAGTTTCCAGATAGTCTGTGCTGGTCATTAGATTCTCACCATCACATGAATGAACAGATGTTTTTCTTACCACTTGGAGGCCACATGGTATTTGAGTTTTGTATCTCCCTCAATTCAAAAGATCCCTCATAATGTGTGACTGGCTGTGCATGTGTGCTGAAGATTAGCTGTGAAAGACTCATGTCTGAGGTTTGATTATCAAAGGTACAGTTAGCACAGATACCAATGTCACTATGAATGTATGAAGTATAACATCATTTCTGTTATCATTGGTTTTTTTCAGAACTGATAAGGATTTAAACTGGACAGTATGGATGTGATTTGATCTGCGGGGGTTTGCTAGGCTTTTATTGTCTTTTTTTTTTTTTGTATTGCCAAATCTAAGGAAACATTCTGTCTCCAAATAGTTGAGAATATTTATGTGCAGATGACATTTCCATTCAGCCTCCAACGTCCCTTTGCCCCTGAGGTCTATGGCAACTGTGAGCATGGTTATTTGGGAATTTTATGGATGTCTCTCCTTATTGGCTTTTTTTTTCTTGAAATAATTGTGGAAGGTTCTGTTTTTCTGGAAAAAGTTAACATATGTTGTCCATGTCCTATCTTTTCTTGCCAACCTAGCATGAGATATGAGATTTGTAATGCAACAGGGTACCTGTTGAGTTCAATCTGACCTCATGAACTTGTATGAAGCTCATTTATCGGAAATATTTATTTCAAGAAACTTTTTGCTTGAGACTACTAGAAATTATATTGTCCAAATCTTGTTTTACAGATGAATGTTAAGGATATTTTTCATCCAAATTTTCATTTGAATAGTATTAGCCAACTAATCACTTTGATTTTTCAGCACTTTGGTGTTAGCCTTTGCAAGTTCCTGGTCTCTGCTAAATGACAAATGTTTTTAATCAAATAAAATTACTAATGTATCCTTTTCATGCATTTTCTGCTATTTTTCCTGCAAAAAGAAAGATAAAAACAGAAAAAAAATCTGAGGTAATTGTGTAATACCTGAGTAAACATACTGCTTTACATAATAGATTTCAAATTCTCAACATACATTATTTTCTTACAGTATAGTGAAAGCAGGAATAACACTTACTTCATTCAAATTAATGTTAATTTAAGTTGGATTTGCTATTAATTTCCTCTGTCTGTCCTTGTGTACAGACAGACAGACCAAGAAAAAGAGCAAGACCAAAATGAAGAAGCAGTTGATTGTTGTAAGGCATCTAAAAACTTTTGTAGTCAATAGATTCTCTTTTAGCTTGAACAGTGAATGTAACGAGGAGCAGGGGGGGAGACGGAGAGAAGAAGAGAGTAGATAACTGCTGTCTCACTCTGCAGGTCTCAATGGGTAGACGTCCAAACCAGTTTTTAACTATTGAGAATTTAAAATTGTGGCCACAACAACCTCAGTGCAGGCTAATTCTCCTCTCAGGGGCAGACACGCTCACTTTCCCGCCTTAAAACAGGAGATGGGGCAGGGAAGAACTGGATGGTGGGTAATTCCCAGACTGAGTTGACATTCACTTTGTTTGCTTTGGTAAAAATGTCACTCAAGGCTGGTATTTAAAAGAGTCTACTAAGAGCCATACATTCTTTCCCAAGGTAGAATTTCTGTTGAAGTAAACTAGGTAAAGTCCAAATAAATGCTTTAGGGTTATCTCAAAGTACATGTGATCAATGGCTCTGCAACAGCTTGTCCTTTAGGCAGTCTGTAAGCCATGATCACAGAGGGATGTGAGAAAGCTGCACTTGAACAACTGGGTAATATTTACAAAATGAATTTCTTTCCTGGCTCTCGCTGAGTAACCATTTATAAAACTGATGCAAACTTTAATTTACTTCTGTTTTTACTCAGTCCTTGTTTAGGATAAGCTTCACTGTTCACTATGATTTAACAAGTCAGAACATGTCAGTAGGAAATATATCTGGACCAAGAAATAACTGACAGCATTTCTTCTTATCTGGTAGCAAGATATATACTTACAGAACTATCACACTGTTACTCTGGAGTGACAGTTAAGAGAAGCATAGCTGAAGTAGATCCAAAAGACATTTGCCAAGAAAATGCACATCCTTCCTGGTTTGTAAATTTTGAGCACCTTAAGTACTTGCCAAAACGCTTTTAAGTTCGAGCAGGCAACATTCCAGCTGCAAAATAAGAACTTTAAAGAGGTTTGATTAATTTGCCATGCAGACTTGCACTATATAATTATGTTTTCTCTTGGCTGTTTGATTAAAGACAGAAGTAAACCTCTTCAGCATTACAGGCATTAATATCCAACATGCTAATCCTGGTGGGAACTTAATACTTCCTTCCATACAGACAGTGAAATAGTCACTTAGTAGATGGGAAATGGCATCTTTATCTTTGGGTTTCACGCTGTAACTAATGACAGCAAAAGCAAAACTGTTTTGCCATGGCCAGCTCACTGGGTAAAAGAGGTTGAGTTGTCTCTGCAGACAGTCAGAAAGTAGAGATCTCCTTCCATAAGAGCTCTCTCATTCTAAAAGACTTATGCCATGTTTTTTCAGAGTAGACTGAAAAAAATTAGGTGAAAATAATTAAGTCCAGACAAATGAGGAGATTGTAGCCAATGCAGAGGCCTGTGACACTGATAAATTATAAATGGTCTAATCAGGATATAATTAACATTAGCCTTACTATAACTATTAAACTACTAAATGTTATAATTAACATTAGTATGTATTTAGAACACTGCGATGTCACAGTCAGACACAATTTTGCTTAAATGTGTGAGTAATATAATCAGCAAAGAGGCAAACAAAGCTAGGTCTAGTTGCACATAAAAGGCATCCAGGCAACTAAAGTTGCCAATCAGAGAACAAGATGAGCACAAGGGACATCATTCCAAATACACAAGGATGACTGGCAAGACGAAGGGAACAAGATAAACAGTATGGGATTAAAGGAGGATCCTTTTCCTCTTTTGATGAGAGGACACTAGTGTAAACACATCAAGCACAAATGAGGAGAATCGGAGAACTGGAGGAATTGAAGGAAGAGAAGTTCACTTTTGTTCTGACTTCTCTTGTTGACTAACTCTCAAGCTTGATCAGCAGGACCCCTGCAGCTAACAGCCGCCAAGGACTGCACCCATTGGTACTAACAACATGGCATCTGCTCCATGGTATTGTATACTCACAGTTAATTTAGAATGTGACTGTCAAAAGATAAAGAGTTTTGCATATGTATTGGTGATAATTAATACTAAAATCTGGCCATTAACAAATGTGTTGCTAATGAACAATTTGAGTAAAAGTTGATTTTTATAGTCTAAAGTTGGCCTGATTACCACTCTTCTAAACAGTTACATCATGTTTCTCTCACTGATACATATATATAGTATATATATATCACATACATACACATATATATAATACTTACATATACATATGTTCAGTAGCAATAAGTTAGTCTGCCATTTTTCCATAGTAAGATAATTTGTGCATAAGATACAGAACTGTTTGGTAATATTTGGCATAAACATAACACCATTTGCAAAGAGGAACTTCCATGTTCTTGCAAACTAGGAGTCGTAACACTTTATGCTTAATTCCTATAGTAGAATTTAAACCACAATGGTGTTACGTCTCCTAACCTGAAAAATATAACTGAACAGTATTAACAATTTTCTCTTAAAGAACATCCAAAGAAGGCCTGATTACCTCTACCTATCCTTTATATCACTGTTAGAAACAGAACGCTCCCTGTTCTGAGCTACCCAGGATTCAAACTAGATATCTCATGTATCATAGGAGCATTTCCTAATTTACTTTCATTTTTATTCAGGAACTACTTAATGTAAATTGCAAAAGCAAGGTGCTTCATTGCAAGCTCTCATAACTATTATTCTGCCTCATGCCATGAATCTTGAAAAGTCTTTCCTGCCCTTTCCCTAGTAGTAGCACAAGTGCTATTGTGAAGCAGCCTGACTGTTCAGAGCTCTCCAGAACCACAGGAACTTGTCTTGGGAAGTGTGAGCTCAAACTCATTCCAACTCAGACAACCATAAGCCCTTGGGCAAGTGCTATAGCCATAGTGGTATTTTTTTCCAGCATTTTTAAGAGGAGTTGTTGTAATGATATTTAGTGGGAAAATCTGCATGTGGGCTTGTGCCAAATCTGCTTTGGTTCTACTCGTGGTCCAGGGCCTCACTGGACCTCTATCTGCTTTCCTATGTAGTTCAGAATGCAGAGGTAGTGGCAAACCACCCCAAGCGGGCAGTGTTTAGAATGAGAAAAACCAATATAGCAAACTTTCAAGGCAAGCAGAAGGACACCTGGCGAGTGGTGGCTTTGGGTATCATATCTAAACCAGGGATTATATGTGGGTTTCTTAACTCCCTCTAAGATGATTTTTTTTAATTGCTTTTGCTATAAAGAGGGATGTGTGCCTTTGCCACAGGGTAGGCTAGGATTTACACACAATTTTATCAATCCTTGATCTTGCAGACAGTTACGCACAAACTTGAGTGGTTTTTTATTTACCTGAGTAAAACTTCTTGAAAGTGAGACTTGAAAAGAATCAGCTTCAAGCAAATGTTATTATTTATAGAGGTAAATTCATCTTTTAAGTTTTTTTAAAGAGTATGCAACCTAGAAAAACAGCATGATATGAAAACAACTCATTAGTCAAAGAGCAATCATAAAACTGAACCTCTGCATTACACAGCTCTTAAATGAAATTGCATTGCCTAACTACTGTTTTCTAAAATATACATAGATTTTACATGTATTTCAGTATAAATGTTTAAACCTTTTGATGGATGGTCGCTGAGACAAGCAGCTCTGGTGCCCGCAGGCTCTGCAGCGGAGGGCTCTAGCGTGGTGCACAGGGGGAGTTCCTGAGCCGAGGGAACCTCAGCGGGAGCCAAGAGAGCCACTGGGAGCTGGCAGCTCAAGCTACAGCAGCTGACAGGACCCAGGCAGGGCCAGGAGCAATGGCCACCAAGCCACCCCCACGTATAAAAGAATCCCCTAGGGACCGACAGCTATCAGGGCGTGGCGCAGCAGGTTGCGCAGCAGTTCACGTGAGAGGGCGCACAGGAAGGGTGCTGAAGCTTTGCCACCTTGACCAGGGAGCACTGGTATCCACCCAGCAGAGAGCCATGGCCTCTCTAAGCTCTGCACCCACCATGGCTGAGGCAGCTGCCCAGACAGAGCTCCAGTGGGAACACGCTGCCGCCCAGGTGCCAGGCTGCAGGCTGTGCCCTACCCCTACGCCAGTACCAGATGGCAGTAGTAAACCCAACTGTGGGAGGTGTGCCCAGGTAGAGGAACTCTTCCGCTTACTGACAGGGCTCCGGGAGGAGGTGAGTAGGTTGAGGAGTATCAGGGAGTGCAAGAGAGAGAGAGAGAGACCACTGCAACTGCACCCTACCTTCCCTGGGACAGGCCCAACAGACAGGCAGGACACAGGATACTGAAGATTCCCTATCCTCTCTCCACCTGGCTGAACACAGTGATTTGAGGGATGGAGGGAGTCGTCTCTGTGACTGACTCACCTTCCCAGATACTCTTGCACAATAGGTATGAGGCTCTGCAAGTGGAACCGAACAATAACGAGGATGATGGCTCATCTAACTTGGAGGAATCACCAAGGTTAAGTCAACCTATGCGCTGTGTGAAAACTACTTCCTTAAAGAGAAAAAGAGTTGTCATAGGAGGCTCCTTTCTGAAGGGAACAGAAGGCCCAATATGCAGGTTGGACCTACTTCTTAGGAAAGTCTGCTGCCTCTCTGGAGCCTGGGTTAAGGACCTGAAGAGAAATCTTCCTATCCTCGTACAGCCCTTGGATTATTATCCATTATTGATTTTGAAGGTAGGTAGTGATGAAGTTGCAACAAGTAGTCTGAGGACAATCAAGAGAGACTTCAGAGCCTTGGAACGGGTTAAGGGATCAGGAGCACAAGTAGTGTTCTCCTCTATCCTTCCATTTGCAGGGAATGACAAGGGAAGAAACAGGAAGAGCCAGCAGATCAATACCTGGCTTTGAGTCTGCTGTCACCAGCAGAACAAGTGTAATTACAACAAGTGTAATAGTAACCTGCAACCACAGTTGCAGGCTTGGACATTTAGAAACGGAGTTTCAGCTTTGATAGTTGTATTCTGGTGTCAAACCTTCAGAAATTAGGGATTTATAAATCACCTTTTGAGTTTCAATTGAGTTGTGCACCCACCTCTGTATCTTGAGGTTTCACGCCTGTGAAATCATCAAAAAAAGACAGATTTAAAGACCTGATAGAGTAAAATATTTAGCATCCTTAGCACTCATTATTTTAGTGAGAGGGTTAAGGACACTCACTGATTCGTTATATTGGACTGAAGACTTCAGTAAATGTTTTTATCATTTTTAGATGATCACAAGGTTATACCCCTAAATTTGAAGGTATTATCTCCTTGGAAAAATTTGATCCTGATCTTACAAACGTCTTACAAATGTATCTTTTCTTAGAGTTACCATTGGTTCGGATTTAATTTATATCTTTAAGGTTTGACTTAGGCATACAAGTAAGGACAGCAGACTGGCATCCATCATTATAAACAGCAATACTCAATGAAAGAATCAAAACTACTTTAAAGATAGAACATACTAGATGTGGCATTTATGTTGAAGCACACTCCTCCCTGATAAGCTGAAATAGGAGTTGTCTGGATAACTTTTAGCAGATTAAAAACAGGAAAGTAGATCTCCAGTGCTCTGATCAAAATCTCTATTGGCAAACTGCAATGAATAATAAAAAGCCCAATAATTAAGTCTATCATTACCAGTAAGCACAAGCTTGGTTCAGCACAGGTAGCACAAGGTCTCAAGTCTTGTCTGCCTGCCATGGCAGGAGCTGATGTTAGCCATGGCAGCAGTTGCCCGGTGGCTGCATGCCTGTGGCCTTCCTGCATTGGCTTCATTTTGGGGTGCTTGGGGGTGAGAGGCATGGGGGAAGAGTAGCCACTACAGGGGTACATGTAGTCGTTGGGGGACAAACAGTTCCTCTGGGGAAACTGCACTGGGGAAAGTGCAGCATGTGGTTAACTAACTTTGCCTGGGAAGCAGTGAGAAGGAGGGATGCTGTGACAAGACAATATATAAAAATAGCTCCTCATTGACTTTGAGGCTGAGGAGGAAGGGATCTCACCTGTAAACACCGGATGTCCCATGGTGAAGAATTTGGGATGATGACTTCTCACTGTGTCACCCGGGGTCTCTCTCTTTGAGGAAGGTGGTCACTATTGATGTTAGTACCCGCTAGGACATTGTAAGGGTAAGCACAATACCAAAGAAAAGGAGCAGATATTTTGAGATTTTCTTATGTAACGGTTTTAAGGATGTTAGTCTTAATGAGGCTTTACTGTATTAATTTAGGCTATACATGTTAGCAGTGCTGTTAACTGGCCTACTGATAAATGCTTGATATATTTTGATTAGACTATCAAGATTTCAATTAGTCTATCAATGAATCCATGGCTTCATATGTATGACATGTTCCCTTTTGACTGTAACAGGATTTTGAGTATAATGAAAGCATTTCCATCATTGTTACTGGCTGACTGAATACCATGTGCAGGGAAACTAATGTTGAACTTCACCAGATTTTGATGAACTAACCAACAGAAGTAATTCAGGTAGAACATATTGCACATTTAAGAAAGATTTGCACCAGGATTCTCTCAGGAAGCTAGACTGAATAGTTAGAGTAGATCATTTCACTGACAAGAATGATAGGACTCAATAAATGGGCAGAAATGAGTAAACAAGATGGTAGAGGTCAGCTGGCCTGAGAGTACTACGGTGAAACTCTCAGATTTACAAGAACTTGCCTCATAATCTCCTCTCTCTGGTGCCCAAAATATTATCACACCATTTTGGGTCTGCAAAATGAAGGAACACCTAATAATGAGATTTCCCTAAAGCGAAGTGTATTGGGATTCCACGGCAAGGCTTTGGTAGGAGGAGGGCTACAGGAGTGGTTTCTGTGAGAAGCTGCTAGAAGCTTCCTCTGTGTCCCATAGCGCCAATGCCACCTGGTTCCAAGATGGACCTGCCGCTGTGGCCAGAGGGGCCCCTGCCGCTGGCCAAGGCCGAGCTCATCAGCCATGGGGGAACGCGCAACTGCAGCCAGACAGAGGAGTGAGACTATGTGAGAGGAACAGCCCTGCAGACCCCCAGGTCAGTGAAGAAGGAGGGGGAGGAGGTGCTGCAGGCCCGGAGCAGAGATTCCCCCCAGCCCCTGGTGCAGCCCACGGTGAGGCCGGCTGTCCCCCGGCAGCCCACGGAGGCCCACGCTGGAGCAGATCCCCACCTGCAGCCTGGGGAGGACCCCACGCCAGAGCAGGGGGATGCCCGAAGGAGGCTGGGAACGCCCTGGGAAGCCCATGCTGGAGCAGGCTCCTGGCAGGGCACTTGGAGAGAGGAGCCCAGGCTGGAGCAGGTTTGCTGGCTGGGCTTGTGACCCCATGGAAGGGACCCAGGTTGGAGCTGTCTGTGCCTGAAGGGCTGCACCCCGGGGAAGGGACCCACGCTGGAGCCATTTGTGAAGAACTACAGCCCGTGGGAAGGACTCATGTTGGAGAAGTTGGTGGAGGACTGTCTGCTTGTGGGAGGGACCCCAGGCTGGAGCAGGGGCAGAGGGTGAGGAGTACTCCCCCTGAGGAGGAAGGAGCAGCAGAGACAACGGGTGATGAACTGACCCCAACCCCCATTCCCTGTCCCCCTGTGTTACTGGAGGGGTAGGAGGTAGAGAAATGGGGAGTAAAGTTGAGCCTGAGAAGAAGGGAGGGGTGGGGGGAAGGTGTTTTTAAGATTTGGTTTTATTTCTCATTATCCTATTCTGATTTGACTGGTAATAAATTAAACTGATTTCCCCAAATCGAGTCTGTTTTGCCCATGATGGTAATTGGTGAGTGATCTCTCCCTGTCCTTATCTCAACTCATGAGCCTTTTGTTATATTTTCTCTCCCCTGTCCAGCTGAGGAGGAGAATGATAGTGCGCATTTGGTGAGCACCTGGAGTCCAGCTAGGGTCAACCCACCACGCTAAGGCATTAAGAATCACCATCAAAAGGCAATAATAGCAGCATTCATAATCACCCTTCTAGAAGACAGGACAACCATCCACCAGCCTGAAATATCATCCCTGAGGAGAAGGAGGCTGCCTTCTTAGTGTGAACCTTCAAGAAAGGTAGCTTGGTCACGCCAAGTTTCATGGTGTTGCATCTCAGTATCAGTCATCATGCAGCCTCATGGAGAAGATATGGCTTATTCCATGACACTGATCTTTTGTTGAGGTATAAAGATGTTTTCTTCTGTCTTCTTTAAACCAAGAAGAGTCAGTGAACACATAACTTACACATGAACTCAAAATAGCACAGGAACTGAAGAGAAAGCATCCGAAATTTTGCTTTACAACCAGAAAACTTGGTTAATCAACATCACAGAAAGCTGATGAAACAAATGAATAGAATTGGAAGGCTGGTAAAATGGCAATAGTTTATTCAGGAAGCACGAACAGGAAAAATGAAAACAATATTACACAGTAGATCACGAATGCTTTGAAGTCACTCTCTGAAGTTGAGAAAGAGGTGAGAGGCAAATTTGTTGCTTTTCTCTGGGTGAAGATAAAAGAAGAAAGAACAAAAGAAATGTCCTTATCAAAAAGAAGCTGTAGATTAAATTTTTGATCAGGCAACAGCAGCAACCAAAGGATGACAGCAATGCGGGACTAAGTACCTAATTATTTATTGGAAAACAGTATGTAGGGCATAGTCCTACAAAATATATGGAGACTGACTTTGGACAGGGTAAGTTTGAGAGGTTCAAATGTGCAATGAATTATAAAATTCATCCTGGAGTATCTGATAAGTAATCGAGACCATCTCACAATTATTCTTAAAGAAATGGTTAGGGTGTGATATTTCAGGAAGTTTACCCTCCCAAAGGAAACTGTATCAATGAAAAAAAAAAAAAGCATAGATGATGAATTATAGATTTATTGCTTCAATTTCCTGATGATGAATCACAGATTTATTGCTTCAACTTCCCTTCCTAAATCATTGAGTAATCAATTTGTAAGCAACAGAATGACAACACTACTAAAGAGCATACAGTGTTTCTGATCATTGCAATTCCTTTTTTGACAATGTAACTGTCCTAGAAGATAAGGATGAAGCAATACTTGTGACATATTTTTACCTCAGTAAGCTTTCTGGCACTGGCTCACATGACATTTGTAACATTAGGAAGACCGGATTAGATACTCTGGCCATAAACCAAATTCCCAACTCAGTGTGTACTCTTAGGGTAGATAGTAATGGTTCACCAATGAATTGATAAGATATTTCAGATGGACAACTACAGGGATCTGGAGTGGGTCAAGTTCTAATCAATATTTTCATTAATGGCTTGAAAGAAAGAATCAAGAATATGTTTGTAACATTTGCAGAAAATGCCAGTCTAAGAAGAGTCGGTAGTTCAAAGAACAAGATGAGAATTCAAAATGCATATGATATTCACAAGATCAAAATAAAGAAAAAGCAACAAGTACTTTGCTAGAAAGGAGACATCAGACAATCCATCAGAGAGAGAACAGTCTGCTCTGCAGCAATTTCTGTGCTTGAGGACCATCATGAATGCAAACAGCAAGAACACATCACTGCCAATGTAAGGGATGACCCTGCCAATGACTCCAGTGCCAACCTCAACTGCAGTGATGGTGACTCCCTTAGAAAAACCAAAGGCAGGAAGTCTAAATGAAAATCTTCTTTCCTTCTTCTTGATTCTGAGCTATCAAAAGCTCACCCCTCCAGTTCAAGACACTACTGAGTTCAGTGGCTCCTGTTATGAGTCTCTGAGTTATGAAAGCTCGTTCTCCTTTTCCAGGGCTGGCTCTAGCAGAAGTCTTTAGATTCTACTAGAGTTCCCCTTCCTCTGCAAAAGCAAGATATATTTGTTCTTATTGTCTGAGACCTTGATGAAGGCAGATTTCAAGGCAAAATGCTGTCTGGCTGAGACAAGTTCATGCCAAAAAATAACCTTCCACTGTCACAATAGAGCGATGTTTGGGCTCTGGTCTGTAACTCTAACGGTTGGATGGAAACCAGAAACATGTGGATACCATTTGATAAGTTTCCAGCTTTCATACTTTTTCCCTAGAAAGGGACTGCTTGTGTCGCTTGACACCACCACACAGGATTGCTCAGCGTTGAAAACTCAGTGCACCTTATCTGGAAAGAAACAGTTCCAAGCTTCACAAAATTACTTGAAGAAAACTCCAACCTCAGGAAAGAGAGTAAATTGCAGAGCCAACTCACTCACATGGCTATCCTTCACTTTTTTTACTGGAGATAAAATAATCCTCTTCATCAGCAAAGTGGTTAAGAATCTACCATTCAGCATCTAAGAAACCCAGACTCCTAGTATAGCAGGAAGAGTGAGCAGAAAGTATTACACCTTTCGCAGGCACAATGTATGTTTCTTTTTACGCCTGGCCTTTACCACTTCCATAAAGGCATGGGTAAATAGAATGGCCACAGGGCAGTAAAAGGCTGGAGAAAGGCCCCGGATTGGTGAAGTTTTCTGGGTATGAGATCCTTCTCTTCTTAACCACTGCAAAGTAAGATCCAAATTAGTGGTTAGTAATAAATATTGTACTGAGATCAATTACACGCATGCTCCCATTTGATTTTAGTGTCCACTCTGCGCTGAAGAAAGAACACTGTAACACAGTAGTTAGTTGTCTGCGTCTTTCTGAAAAGACAATAAATGGAGCAAGTGCAGTTTCTTACAATTGCAACAACTGGGGGGGGGGGGGGGGGGGAGGGGGTGTGGGGGCGGGTGGCCGGCCGTTTTGAGTCTGTAGTGAGTTGCCAAAGAAAACGGTCAATTTGGCTTCGGAGTAGTGCTGTGTAACTGCAGATTTGATTCAGTTCTTCACTCTGTCAACAATACACCACCACGGTTTCCAGAGGTTCTGTCATTGATACCATAAAACAGGCCACAATATCAATTTAGATCTTCTAAATCCCAGCTGCAATTGCTGATCCCTTGACCAGTTAGGGTCAAAAACCACCACTGGTTTTATTAATACGTATTAGCTGGTATAGCCCACTGATTGCCACAGACCTCTGCCATCAGGTGCTAAAATGAAGTTTAGGGTAAGAGCCTTAAATTATTTTCCTGTGTAAGTCGTTTCCTTTTCCTTTCTTTCCTCCTCATTTCATTTCATTGTTATTCTCACTGGATTATTAGAGATTTGTGAAGCTATTCCTGCTAACAAGAAACCTTATTTCTCTACAGAATTAAACTTGATGCTCTATGGAGTTGGAAATTGTTCATTACTCTTTTTCTACTTGAAGACAGTTTTTCTAGAGGCTGTTTCTTCTGCTAGGAAGCAGGAGATTCACATGGTGGTAATCAATCCCTCTTACATCGTTTCCTTTATGAATAAGATCTCTGTCACAATCTATCCTAGGTTCTACATAAGGTGAAATAACTGACTTGGTACTAATCAAGTCTGATGGAATCCAGAATTTTTGGGTTGGTTTTTTTTTTCTAGTTTTACATTTCGGATCTTAAGCCATTGTTTTTTCTGCATAGGCTCAATCCTCAGTCTTGTTGCAATAAAATTCTAACTTTATTTTTGGGTGTCTGGTACTGAAAAGGCTTGTACCAAAATTATACTTTTTTGAAGTGAGAAAGCAACATCAAAATTGCACTCATGTGAAGTGAGAAAGCAACATAGGCATTGTTTTTTTCAGAACAGAAATAAGACACTGAGTTTTTTCTCATGCTGTTTGGACTGAGTGATTAGATTACAATTTATGTCCAATAGTATATTCCATGAATTTAGCAGATAAGGTCAATAGGGCAGAACCTAGCTTGCTAAAGAGGATCAGTGCATGTACCTGTCAGGCAGGAAAGTTTTTTAATTAAGGAGCACAAGCAAAATTCTTGAGATTTGTCTACAATGTGGCAAGAAGAGACTGTAAGAAAAGAATCGCACAAAACCCAACCATCCTCAGACAGGTTAGTCATCTGATGTAGACAACAACTGAACAATAAGCTACGGTCTGTCAACTGCACAGATCTCCTGGATTTTTTTTAGATAAACCTCTGCTTTGGCAAACAGGCTGTAGTCTACTCTTCCTTTGTCAGCAAGGGTTTATACCTGATTACAGGTCTTAAATAGCAGGATTTACCTCCTACTGCAAAGGAGCTGAATGTTCTGAAAACCTCAGTGACTGTTTGGATCAATAGTTAGAGATCTCTGCACAAAGAGAAACTGGATCAGGGGCTGTGTTAAAATATCTTATGCCTAAGTGGATCTTCCTTCCTTGATCAAAGTACATTCCACCAGAGCCAATATTATTGGGGGTGCCTTGCTGAGTGATATCTCCATTAACTTCTTTTCCCAAGAATGCTCCTTAAAATAAAAAATTTAAAAAGGAAAAAAAAATCACCCACACTGTGAATCCATGAGCAAGCATTCAAAGGAGAAAAGTATTTGGAACTTTTAAAGATATTTTATTTATTTATCCTTCTATTAGATATACAAGATATAATATTTTATATAGCATATATATATTAGACACATACAATATTAATTATTTATCTTTCTTCATGTCTTCTTTAAGATCTTGTTAGATGCTTGGAAATGTGCTGACTGAAGTGCCCCATATACGCAAACGTTAGATTAACATGACCAGAAAAGATGGGGAAAAAACTGCACCTGGACTTCTAGAAAGTATTAGCAGAATTGTTGTTACGCTGTGGAATAGTTGGTTTGCTCTACTCACCAATATTGAAACCTTGCCAAAATACTGTGTCTAGGTTGGTAAGAATGTAAAGGCTGACAGCAGAGGGAATTAAAAAGAGCCTAACAAGCGATGTAAGCTATTTGGTATAGTGACCTGTGAGGACTGAGTCAAAAGATGGAGTTTTACTAGGTCCAGAAAAAAAGACAGTAAAAGATGACACAAGTTTTCCTAGAAGACAAGCTTACTAAAAATGGTCAATCAGTTGTTCTCTATCTTTTTTGGTTGGTTGGTTGGTTTAGAAAGAGGACTGTTAAAATATAGTTATCATAGGTGATCAGTAATTAAGAAAAGTGTTTTGCATGCAAGGCTAAATATGAACAGGAAAAAAAGTTTTCTTGAGGAGTTTGTGAAATTTTTTTCACTGCAGATTTTTGTAAAAAGGAGGGAGCCAAACAGCTTTCAGGATATGGGTTCAAGCATATTTATTTTCCTTCATATAGGACAGAGTGAATGAACCTCCTGAGGTTCCTTTGAGGCAAGAGTGTTCAGAATTCTTTTAGATTTCTTTTTTCTTCTCAGCCTGTGTGAAAATCCTGTTGTGCTACAGCCAGATCGTCATGAAATAACTTGTTTTAAGTTAATTCTTGGGACTCTGTAGTACTGCAGCAGCATTCAGATTGTAACATTGGTAATGTAGATTTAGAGAAGTTTTAAGACTGTTTTCAAGGCCAAAAAATATCCTCAAATGAAGCAGTTCTTAATATTTTCTTGCAGTCATTCCCTGATTTTACTGTCCCCAAATCAACAATAGTACAGATTCTGTCTTTCTGGGTTTTAATATGAGGAAGTTAGATGCTTTTCATTTGCCTTTTTTTTTAAGATTGACTTTGTTCATTTTCAGTAGACTCAGCATGTTATTTCCTCTGAATAGGTGGAGGTTTTTTTTCCTACATAATGTATCACACTGTATCAGACATCTATTTCAAACAAGTAACCTTTGAAGTTAATTTTTGTTTCTGGTAGATCTTTCTAATTTTCTTTTAAATGGAGAATCAATAGCATGGAGAATAATTTCTATCCTTTGTTACTGTTCTCATGGTCTCCTAAAATATCATATCTATCCAAACATTTCTATTATTTGGGTTACAATATTTCTCTATACAGGATCCGAACAGATGATAATTTCTAGCAGTCAGAAGCTGTGTTTAAACCCCCAAAATACTAAATAATTAAATAATAACTACTGATACATAGATCATTCCTTGTCATTTTCTAGTGATTGTTTAGTTACACAGAATTACTTAATTTAGGGAGAATTGCTTTGGATGTAATTGTCCTTTTCTGCTGGAATAAGGAGAGTGAGAGTCTGGGAAAGAGGGAAAGCTGATCCAGGCTTGGAAGATGTCATCAGCAGTGTCTTGCAAGCCCTCCTGTCCTGGGCTGCAGAACTTACCTGACCACCTCATTTGCTTGCAAAATTAGGATAGGCTTCAGACTGAATAAAAACAGATCAGAGAAATCATGCATGAATCACGGAAGATCTGCACAAGGGGAGAGTTCCTCGCAACAAACCCTGTATATATACACATTCATCTTTGTTAATGGGGCTTCCTCTCAAAGTGCTCTCACCCAGACAGCAAAATCTCCTGACCTCAATACTTACATACATCTTCACACACAGTCTTTCAATCTTTTGTCCTCACAGAAGTGTCTGTGTAAGATAAAGCTAAAGAGAACAGTGATAAAGATTTAGGATAACCACCTTTCCTGGAGGAAACAAAGGATAATAAAAAAATAGAGTACAAGGATTTGGATCCCTTTTCAGCATTTCTGAAAGCAATACTATTTTCTTTCAGTAAAGCATTTGTTTTTCTCTTAAATGTGTGGTTCTATTTTCTGCAGATAAACATTTCAGGTTTCGTGAACTCGGTCTTAAAACAATTGTTATATAAAAACTCAGCACTGCAGAAATCTCTTTGACTAAAGAAACCATTTTTGTCTGATTTGTATTTAAAATAGTAATCAGTGTAAAATTTTGTCCAACAAACAGAGGCAAAAGAGCTTAGATACGTTTAGGACAAAATTAGTCCATGCAAGGTTTCAAAAATGGCATGCTCATGCTACCAAACCTGTAAGTATATCCTGTTATGCACACCGACAGTTTTTGTACACTTTTGTTGTTCTTGTTGAACTGCAAACTTTAAACTAGACTGGTGTTTTCCTGAAAGGTCAACATCTTCCTCTAGAGGAAGTAACTGAACTGGGATGATGATTTGGATATTTCAGTCTTAATATTGATACCAGTAATCAAAACCTTTGCTGTTGATGATTACTTTTTTTCTGCACTGTTTCAACCTGCTTTTAAAAAACGAGTTACAAAGTTTGCACTATTTAATGTATTGCGTCGTAAACTTCAACAGGCAAACATGCATTGAATAGGATTTTAAAACCAGAATGTGAATAACCATTGACATTGTGAAAAAACAGCCATATTTTCATTTGCTAACAATATCTTTTCCTCATGAGCTGTACAATATGCACATTTGAAAATGTGGTTGGGTTTATCGATTTGGGGTTACTATATAAAACTAGTTTCAAAAGGTTGGAAACTATTTCAAAGGCGTTTATGTCTCAGGGTATTGAGATAACACTCTGGTAGCGTATGTGCTTCAAGACGCCATTGTGATCAGGCAGACAAAGGCAGTATTTCCAGAATTTTTGAAAATATATTTAGTTTGTGGAAGAGAAGAAATAAAAGAAAAGCTCCCTCAACTTCCAACTCTTTCCAGTAATCATTAAATGAACTTCTGAATGATGACTTGTCTGGAATTTATTTACTTATTTTGCACAAAAAGGTAGTTGGAAACAAATGGTTATTTTTGTTTTTCTGTCGTTCATTACAGACATCTCTGAAAGTTAACTTTGAATTATTAGCAGATAAAGACAGAGTGTCAAGCTTCAAATAACTTGATTGTGGTGTATCTTTTTTTGTCATATATTCTTAATGGAGTTTAATTTCTTTCCATAAAAGAATCAAACATGAAATAGTTCATTCATTTTTCCAACAGTGTAACAATGAGCAACTGTGAGGAACACAACAATATTTCCATGGATTGTGGCAACTGTTGCCACAGGTAAAACCGTGCCATTTTCATTCACGTCTTTGTTCTTCACAAATGAAAGAAAACTTAATACTTTGTCCTACCAAGATGTTATAGTTCAGCTTTAGGAAAATGATTGATTAGTCTCTCTGCTCACCATCACTTGTGTTTTGGGACAAGGCACCCTAGTCTTGATGCCTTGTAAAATCAATATTTACTCCACCCTGTAGGAAATGAGCAATGTCTAAATAGCCAAGCCTTGAATGTATACAATGATATTTTTTGAGAACAGACATATTCTGGAAATAGATTTTTACTTCACTGCTGACAGAAGGCCTTTGTGCAGAGTTGTATAAAATATGAGATGTCTAGATATATATTCTGAGTTACAATGAGACGTCTTATCTTCAGTGTGCTTATAGTCACTGCCAGATACTTAAGAAAACGAGGCTAATAACACAGATCTGCTAATTTTTTTTGTTCCATTCAGTGACCTCTTGGGGTTATTAATTGCTAGCATTCACTATATGTTAAATGCAAGGCAAGAAGAAGTCTTAACTTTTAGCCGTCAATTCCTAAATGCTGAAGTCAGGCTGCAATTAGAGGTCTAATCATAATAATCACAGAGCAGCATAGCTTTGAACTCCTCAAGATTCACTGTGACAGGGGCTGTTTTATTCTGTAATGAACTCCTACAAAAAGGAACGTAATGAAAATGAGAGGCACTGCTTGATAGTGTGAAGTGTTCTTTGCTCTTTTTAATATAATGACAGTTTTTTAAACCTTAGTATTTTATATAGATGCATGTGAAGACAATATTAGATTTTGTGGGTAGAGCTTAAGATGAGTTTTGAATCAGAAACTTGTGCTGTTGGCCTAGGACAAAGGCTGAAGACTAAACTCCATTCTGAGCATGCCCCTTAAAGATCTGAAAATCACAGCTGCTAAAAACGTTTGTATTTCTTTATAGCTGAGCTACTAGTTCATGTTTTACATAATATGTGCAAGTTGGACTTCATTTTCAATTTCTGCATATCTGACTTCATTATTTTCCTAGGAATGTATCAGATTTCATAGTAAAGAACAGTTTTCTCACTACTAAAGATGCAGTACATAAAGATAATTACAGATACAAGCATGACTCATCACATTCTCCCGGCACATAATAAATCCATCAAAATGTGATCTTTACCTGTACAATTCTTTATTTCTTCTCTAAAAAGCATAGGACAGAGTCTTAAACTCCACTTTAAGCAAGTGTTGATGCAGAAGTCAAAATGTGGGAGAAGCAAGTTTTAACATTAAATAGTCTTGCTGTTTTCTTTTTATATTTGAATAGTTAAATCTGATTTAATCCTTTGGTTATTTTTTTCAAATTGGCTACCGATTAACTGTAGGGATACTTAATTAGTTTTTTCTCATTTTCTGTCTGCTTTTATTTATTCAGTGAATTGATTACTTCCCCAATTCTTGTAAATTTTTTTTCTTCTTGCTTTATTTTCCACCACTCTATAGTATACAATTCATCTTCTTTTGTTATTTTTTATTTGCCAGAAAATTTCAAAATACCAGGCTACAGTTAAAAAGACTTGTATAATCAGGCAACCTAATACTGTAGTTAAATGGACCAACTTCAGCTGACTTCATTGGAGTGAAATCAATCATTCTGACATCTTGAAAATCCTCAGTGTCTCATTTATTTTTTCTAAAATGAGAAGATGTTTTTTTGTTTTCCCAGCTGCTGTAAATGCATTATTGCTTTCCATCAAATTTCATTTTTATAACAGTGTACATCTACATTTTACCTATATTCATACATCAGGTTTTTATTGCCCCATACTAAAAGTTTACTCTTCATAGATTTGGTATTCATCTCTGAATATTTCTCTTTGAATTAATACATTATTATGCTAAATCTTGACTTCTTTAGCTGTCTGTGGTCAAAACAACAGAAACGGTGCATTTGTTATCTCAATGTATATGATGAGTATTTAATGATCAAATTTGATATTTGCTTACACCTTATTCATATATTTTCTTAGGATTCTACACATTCATGGGTGCTATAGCTCTTTGTGCTTCTATTTTTCATAAAGACACATTTTTCATAGCATAAAGCCAATCAGCAAAATTATTATGCTTTGCAAGAAAATTGCAAAGGAAGAACATCCTTTGCTTTTTAGATATTTGGATGCTTGAAGTCAGCCTTTAATTATATCCCATGTGGAAAACGAGCTTCAGGTCCATATCTGAGAAAAAAGGGATGAAAACATACCTGCTCTCAGGCATGGAATACCTTTACAATGCACGTATTTAATACACAAAAAGGCACTCTCCAACCAGAATTTAAAGTTGACAGAGCCTGTTTGGTCTGCCAACAGTTAAAACTCCCTAGATAATACAGCCTCATTGGCTGTTAGCCTGTGTGGCCACTAGCTTGAAACTTAACATACTCAGTTAAAACTGAAGGAACCAGTTGAGGTCGTGGAGTATGAACAGTTTTCATTGCACTTCTAGCATATTCACTTCATAAAGCATCAGCCGTAGGAAAGTTGCCACACAGCAACGTTTTGCTGTTGAAAAGAAGGATGTGATATGTTTTGAAAGAGAGATAAACCATCCTGAATGGCATTAGCATTGGTCTATAATTCTATGCGAGTCTTTGAAAACAGAAAGCCCAGAGAACTAGTAAGGCAAACTTTGCACTTAACCTTGCATGACTCACTATATTGTGCAGTGTGGAAGCAAATGTCTGTCCCAAGAAATGCAAGATAGGTGTACGGAAAAATCTGATTGGAGGGGGCAGCTTTTGAAACCTGTTTTGTAGAAGCAGGAAAGATATAACACAGTACAGAATAGTGAGCACTCAGACTTAAAAGCCTTACACCCAAAAAGTTTGTGAGACAGTGTATAAGTTATATCTCCCTGTTATTGCAACGACTGGGATTTCCTGCACCCATTAAGCGTTTTGCAAGGCAAAGTGAAGAGAATATCAAGTATGGAGTACATCATTCCTTCCTTTCCTGCTTGAATAACTGAATTCTATAAAACTGAGAGCTACCAAGGGTTCCTAATAGCTAAGTGCCACTGCTTACTAAAAGCAACCTGTAAGAATACTGAAATAAAAATAATTTTTCAATTGTGCTGTCTGAAGTTTTTTGTGCGATGCAGTAAAACACAAGAACTAAACCATTCCAGGAATAAAGTGAGCAGCCTGTTAGGACTATTGCAGACGGAAGTTTTTTGTTACTGCAGGAGTGGAAAACTAATGAGCTAAATCGTTAGTGAGTACCTCTGACCACCTTCTCTGCAAGGCCTCAGCTACGCTCGCAAAGGGAAGCAGGGCCAGGTCCTACAGGTGTTGACCGGTCAGGTCTTTTGTGTAGTTGTCACAACAAGCTATGTGACTCAGGCTTCTGAGCCACTTGTTTCCCCAGGCTGCGTTGCAGCCTGCCAGAGTGCTGTGGGCGCAGTGGCAGCGCACCACAGCAGCCTGGGTGCTCTGCCTGTCCTTTAGCCATCGACGTCACCCATAGCCTGGCAGCAATGAGAAGCTCAGTAGATCCAAGCAAACAGATCTGTTGGGCAATAGGTCCAGCAGCCAGCCATGAGGCTAGTGCTCTGTTATTTGGGCAGGGGCCAGGGCAAGGTAGCACAGAGAGATCTGCTGTGTGCTTTCAATTTTAATTCAGAAAAATCACTGGCACATATGTACTTGTCAAAGCATTGTCCTTGACAATGTCCCTTAAAAAAAGACAGATTACTTTAGACACAAAGACATGAAACACTACATCATAATAAGTGTCCCATAATTCAGTGACCAGGATGAGAAAGAGCATATTGTTAAGCATTTAAAAACACCAGATGGAAAGTTTAACTCTCTCATTCCTGTCTCAAAGTCTACCTAGAACTCTCGATCTTTTTGTCAAACATACATACTAAAATCTCTCCTTAAAGCGTCTGAGATTGAGAACATTTACACAGAAAGAATTAACAGAATTGGGTAGAACAATTTTGACGAATTATTTGTGTGAAAGCTGAGTGCCATGAAAGCTGCTGGGAGTTTCAGTAATTATTCTACAAGAATAAAGGCTATCCTTTCTGAGATTTACTGGGGTGGTGGATTTAGTGCAGCTGACAGCCAAACACCCACACAACTGCTCATTCACTCCCAGTGGGACAGGGAAAGAAAGTACGAAGAACAAGAATGAGAAAGATCATGGGTCAAGATAAAGAGGGGAAGGTCGTTTACCATTTATCATTGTGGGCAAAACAGACTCAACTCAGGGAAAATTAACTTAATTTATTGACAAATGAAATAAATATTTAATTACTAATTTGAGTAGTGAGAAACAAAAAGACAAACACTTAAAGACTACCTTTCCTTCCCCCTTTCCCAGGCTTAACTTCATTCCTTCATTCTTGATTCCTCTCCTCCCAACCTTGTTACGTACACATTTTACCTTCAGCCCCTTCAGCAAGGGCACGGGCAGCGAAAAGGTGGGAACAGGGGTCAGGGTCAGTACATGGTGGTTTCTCCCTTTAAACTGCACAGCTGTGACAGTTTCTGAGTCTTTATGCAATGGTCTTCGTAAGTAAAATCTGTGTGAGATCTGTCTGGCATATATATATGCACTTACCTGTATTTTAAAGTTTTATAATTTTAAATTACTTTAAATTAGAACTACTTGTTTTGTCTTCCAGAAGCTGAATGGATAAGGTTAATTTGGTTTGTTCCGTAAAATGTTGCAGTATTGTATAACTATTGAACTCCAGGATCCCTAAAGGAAAAGAATGACCTCTGTGCTTAATTCATAAAAGTCAAGGTATTTTTTATGAAACGTATCCATTTCTTACCAACAGAGGATCTGGTCAAAATGCTTATTTCACAAGGCTATCTTAGTGAGAGACTTAAATAAATAGAGTTGATCCTAATGTTACTACCCACCATATACATCAGTTTCTGAATAAAGGATCTGCTGTCCCTATGAGACAAGTTAGATGCAGTTAGCTTATCTTTCTTTCAGTTATCCTGTTTAAATTCTCTAATAACTAATCTCAACAATTAAATAAGACATGTATTTAATTGGCACAATAAAAAGCTTAGGATAAGCTGGTATAAATTCTGTGCTTATGCCAAAGCAAAGGAGACTCAGGGGTTATGTGCAAATCCTGTTCTGCATCCTGCCTGCACATGAAATTAAAACTTTTTCTTGGTCTAGCTTATTGGTCTAGAGGAGTGCTCTGTATATTGGTAGGTGACAGAAGCATTGCTTTGGAAATGAAATCTCCTTCACCTCACAAATTCAAATGTTTTATAAGAGCTTTTAACTGTTCACAACAATTAACACCTATTGTTGACTTTCAGGAAGCTGATCATTGGTTGGAGGAGTACTTTCAGTATTTCATACCTTTAATATTCCTCATTAATATCTTTGCTTGCCAATGTTCTTTTTCTTCTTAGCACTTTCTTTTCTACTGCTTTCTTTGTTTTCCTGCATCAGTTCCCTTTTCCTACCTTGTGCTTTCTTTTCATGCCCTGGCATCCTGCTACTGAGCACTGTATTATCCAAAAGCATCCCTTCTTCTTTCTCAAACTGCATCACAAAAGATTACTGCAGAAGGGTACATAGCTAATGGTTTTTTCAACAAGCAGATGAGTTATGTATGAGGCCTAGAATACTTACAGTGATCACATGCAGAGCCTGAATGAATAAAAACTCAACTATGGAACAGAAAAGAACAAGATCAAGCCACCCAAATCCCAGCCTCTTGTCTTATCTTCAGCACGACTCTATACAGTAACATTTTTCTTCCACACCTTTTGCATGTCTATGTCTTCCTCCTAAATTTACAATTTTCTACTCAGTTTCTTCTCAAAATTCTTCTTAGCCCCTTCTTGTGTCCTGTCCTATATTATTTCCTCTTCTACCCAAGTCTTTTATTCTTGCTCCCAAATTCAAATTTCTTTGAGTCAGCTAGTTTCCTTACCAAATCAGACATCAAAATAACCTTTGCTACCCATGACTAGCATGTGCTGCCACAAACGTGAAGCTTTAATTTTAGTGTATCTTATTTTCTAATATTCCACTAGTAGCGATACTGTTGGGTGGACTGCATGGATTGGGTTCTTTTTAAAGCTTTGTCTGCAAAAGGCTGTTTTAAACAACTTTTTTATTACAACAAAACCAGACAAGAGCATAACTAATT
>NW_009599658.1:0-1962 GCF_000690535.1 Cariama cristata | reverse complement strand
TCCCCCCCCCCCCCCCCCCCCCCAGTGTAGCATAAGTTAATTTCTTCGTGAATGGAGCTTTGTCACTTTTTTCCCATTTTTTATTTAGTCATATAATCACATTCTGGAATGATTACTAGACTCAGGACAGGGTGGGCTATGATGTCACTTTGTGAGCAATCTTTTGGATTTCTAAAATACAGGACTATTCTTTCTACAACATTCCATACCTTTTTCCTCAAACCTCTATCATCATCAAATTTCTAATTTCATATAAATGTTAAAATTGGTTGCTAGACAACACGTAGGAATCACTTCTGAATGTGTGTAGGTGGCTTTTTAGGATGTTCTTTAGGAGGCAAAAGTCATTCAGTTAGAATGAGGAAAATAGTCCTGAATTATTTATGTCTGGTATTTCTTTAGAACATCTTCGGTTGATAGGGTTGTATTCAGTGTGGACCTAGCCTAGGTGAAATGACTTGTAGGACCAGTTAGTATCACAAAACTTAATACAATGTAATGTATGTATTTAAAGATTTACTATAACAGGAGAGGAAATTTTTAGAAAGATATTTGCTACAAGTCCTTAGTGCCCACAGGGTCTGCACACTTGAAATGTAATCATATTGAGAAAAATTGAAAATTCAAAGAGTAACAACCATGGTTACTGAAGAGTACTACAGAATACCAATACTGTAAAGTATTACCATTGCTATATCTAAACAGCTTTAAAATTAAGTAATGCAAGTAAGGAAAATTGTACATGTTCAGGACAGCTGGTTAGAGGAAAAAAAGGGACTGCCCAGAGAAAGCATTTCATTGAAGTCTGGATGAAAGAACTGGAATGTGGGTTAAGGACATATTGGAAGTTAAAGCTCCATTATTCAACAAGCAGACAAACAGTGTTGAAGTCAGATTTGTCATGCCATCAAGCCTCAAAATTAAGGACGGACATTCTTGGTCCTATAACTTCGCTTATAATATAGTAAAACCAACCACCATAGCAAAACATAGAAGATAACATAGCAATTAATGTTTACGGGATGAGGTCTGTTTTAAGCTGCTGTTGCTTAGTCTCTCAGTGTCTCCACAGTTGGGCCTGCTTGGCCGTAGATACCTTATCTGGCTGCAGGATCTTTCTCATGGCAGGGCTGTCTGGTTGCTTTTGTAATTAGTCAAATGCTTTCTAAGTTTTAAAGCTGTGGTCAAAGTGCATAAATTCAAAGCCTGTCTTGTGAAAAAAAGACTTGTCTCATTTCTTTAAACCAAGCTCCACACATTGAAACACAGTCTTTGAGGTGCAGGTGCAGATTGGGTAGCTCCATGGAGTTTGACAGTCTGATTCTGAGCTGGAGTTATATTTTGCTTTATAGCTTGGGTCAGTCTTAGGCAGAGGAAAGGAGGAATTGCGTGGTTTATTCTTCCCTTGCAGCATGCTGTAATCACCTCAACAAATATGACTTCAGATCGGCATTTGCATTCTTCCTTTGTGAGAAGAGTGACAAATTCAATTAATGATCAGCGAGCCCTCACCAAGAAAAGCACTGTTTACTCAGGAAAGCAGTATTACAATGAAAATAAAAATGAGATGTAAGTGCCTGTCTTGCTTAGGAGTGGTCTATTCATATCCCAAAGGAAATATAAATCTAAATGTCTTCCCTGTGACTGTTCACTCAACTCCTGCCGAGGTTTTGGCCTAACATACAGCTCACGCGAAGGCCTGACGTATGCTGGGAGCAGCATCATTAGGTCAACACAAGAGCAACACGTAGGCAGGACAGGATGGACAGGGAGGGATAAAGGTCATTATGCAGCTGTTGTCACCTGCTGCTTGCTGTGTCCTGCAGCCATTGTCTCTTACATCCTTGCATATTAATTGCCCAAAGTTTCTTCAGTATCTATTCATTTATGGAAATGGCATAGACCAAACTTCCAAGCTGGGTGGTATAAATACATCAGTGTCCTGGTTTGGCTAAAACAGGG
>NW_009599657.1:63147-68867 GCF_000690535.1 Cariama cristata | reverse complement strand
ATCCATGCAGGCTTCCTGGCATTTTTGCCTGATGTCCTGTTTGTTGGAGTGCATCATTCCTGAGCTTGGAGGAGGTGATCCTTGAATATTAACCAGCTTTCTTGGGCCCCTCTTCCCTCCAGGGCTTTATCCCATGGTAGTCTACCAAGCAGCTCCCTGAAGAGGCCAAGGTCTGCTCTCCATGGCAGTGAGCTTGTTATGTGCCCTCCTTGCTGCCCTAAGGATCTTGAACTCCACCATTTCATGGTCATTGCAGCCAAGGCTGCCCTTGAGCTTCACATTCCCCACCAGCCCCTCCCTTGTTGGTGAGAACAAGGTCCAGCATAGCACCTCTCCCTGTTGGCTCCTCTATCACTTGGAGAAGGAAGTTATCATCAATGCCTTCCAGCAATCTCCTGGATTGCTTATGTCCTGCTGTTGTCCCTCCAAAAGATATCAGGGTAGCTGAAGTCCCCCGAGGAGCAGGGTTTGTGAATGTGAGGCTGCTCCTCTCTGTCTATAGAGAGCCTCATCCACTTGGTCTTCCTGGTTGGGTGGCCCGTAGCAGACCCCTACTATAATGTCACCTGTCCCTGCCCTCCCTTTAATCCTGACCCATAAGCTCTCGGTCATGTCCTCATCCATCCCCAGGCAGAGCTCCATGCACTCCAGCTGGTCACTGACATAGAGGGTGACACCCCCTCCTCGTCTACCCTGTGTGTCCTTCCAACACTCCAGTCATAGGAGTCATAGAAGATACAGTTTTACTATGAAATGTTTTAGGACATAGACATGGTTTTAATATCTACTATCAGGTGAAAAATGTCTAGTCTCAATTGTGTGCTGCCCTTTATATGAGAGAAAACTCTGTTATTAGTGGTAGATTGGTAATGCGTTTTCAACAGAATCAATAAGCCTCTTCAGAGCTCATTTTCTTTTCCAAATCTAGCCTCTTGTTGTCACTATTGTCCTGTGGTTCTTCAGGAAAATGTACACTCATATTTTTATATGAAAAAACATGATTATCCTGCAATTTCTTTAGACTGTCAGTATTCACAGATAATGAATAACTTGCTGCGTACATAAGGTAGATGGTAGAATTATTTGATGCTGTGTGGAATGAGCACGAGCAGCTAACTGAGCTAGAGTTGTTGATCTGTTGATTTTGTCTCTGATGACTTCTTTGGAATGTGTAAGACACCCTAACTGAGGGTCCATAGAGGGAAATAGACCAAAACTTATGACGAAAAACTTCAGTGAGAGCATAGGCTTGGCTGTGAGGTCCCTTCTTTCAGCAGTCAAGGCTGCTTTGCATTTAATATTTCCACACAATCTCTGGCTGTCTGTTTGGGTCAGTAACAAGGCTGCTATCAGCTCTGGCTCTCCTTCTATCTCATGTTATTATTGAGTTGAGGGGGAGAATAGCAAGAAGGCAGTTGGATTATAGCTCTCCCTGCTCATCCAGACCAGCTGGTTTGGAGAGAGGAGGATAATATAGGAAGGGATATGATGATTTATTCTGTGCAACAGGTATCTACTCTTAGCTGGGAGTCTCTTTTGCTGCTTCTGTGCAGGTCGGTCTCTCTCAACAGGCTCTAGCTACCAGGGTGATTAAGTACAGCAGCTCCTTGGAATTTGGTCATAGGCAGTATTAAAATTTAACAGAATACTTCGTTTAGATCCAATCCTGCAACATTTCATGTAGGAGACTCAGTTTCATCAGAGAGGCTTGTCTCTGGCTCGGGTGGAGAGCAGCAGTGTGGAAAGGTTTGATGTCCGGGTATGAGAAATGACTGCTGCTAGTGCCGGAGCAAAAAACAAAGTCAGGAAGAACAACTAGATCTTAACAGAGATCCCCTGCCATGTCTGTGTAGAAGCCCAGGAAAAAATAGTGTAGATGTTTTTACAGTATAGAAGGTCCCAACAGAAACTAGGAAGTGCCCTATATTTTGGGGTTTTTAATGTTTACTTACAAAATCTTAAATACTAGAAGAATTGCCCAAAAAAGGATGCCCTTCACCTTTATGAGGATGTAAATGACAGATAAGGAAAGCCAATGTCTGCACATAGTGCGTAGCAACAATATCCCAATAAAATAGCCTTGTGCTGGAAGTACCCAGTCACTTATGCAGGATACTTCTAAGGAAAACTGAAAAGATTTCCCTGTGATATACTGCAGCACAATCATTCTCTGATCACAACTGGTGACTTGATTGTGCACAAAGGTATGTGACTCTCTTAATTCAGCTGTAGATGGTTCCATTGTTGACAGATTAAAAATTGCCAGTCGACTCTTATAGTACCATTTGTCTCAGCCATGTCCTGTGGCTGTGACTTTCATAGGATTGCAGACTTTATGCAATGCCTCTGGTGTATCTGTTTTTATTCTTCGTTCTGATCCATTTCCAGCCTGTTTAAGCTTTTGCCAAATGAAAGTTGTCAACACATTTTACCAATGTTTATGTATTATTTTGGAACACTGACAATTTTTGCTAAATTGAATTGTTATACAGAATATGAAAGTCTGTGCCTGCTGAAAAAGATAGTTTGACAAAACCAGCCCACTTTTCTTGAATGATGTTTTGATGAAAGAAGTACTAACACTGTTGAAATGTCATTTTCTTACAGAAATATCCTATTATTACTATTTATTGTAGTAGAAGAGGCCTAAACATATGCATAAGGCAAGGCATGCTGGGAGACAATAACTTTTATTAGACCAGATGATGCATCTGGAAAGGAGTCAAAGGCTGTTTCTATTTCAGACCTGAAGCAGGAGCTGCATGCCCCCAAACCTGACTTGTTTACCAATAATAGCAGCTGGTACAATAAAATTTATTGCTGTTTCCTCCAAAGCTTGCCTGGATTTTTAATTCACAATTTGCAATGACTTGCTGCTTTGAATTTTTACTATTTTTTAGTTGAATTAGAATAGGCATTTTGAAAAAGCCCAATTCAGAATATGATTTTCAAAATTTGAGGATTTTGTTCCATTTAGAAATATAGCTGAAGTTTTGAAATCTCATTGTCCTTCAGAGCACAGAATCTAAGTCCTGCTCCTTTCACCTCATTACCTGATTTCTTAGTGGGAGAATCTCTGACTGTCTTTGTTGTATCTTTACTGGAAACTAGGCCCACACTAATGATCCAGGCTATAGATAACAGTATTAGCTCTGTTAAAAGAGCTGAGTCCAACAGCATGGAGATGGGATAATTCTCATTCTCCTGGAAGGAATATTTGTACTCAGGGTGATCAGAGTGGCCCCAGCTGAAGGCTAGGAAGAGAAAAGTGGACAGTTAGGCCATGCAGTCTGTTTTCTCCCAAGGCACCAGGGAAGACCTTTGAATATAGTGACCCAGGTTCATCCATAATATTGTCCCCCTATCAGTGATGTTATACAAAGTCAGTCTGACCCTTTGATGGAGAGTATGAAGATGAAAGAAAGTTGGAGAAGCCTTAAAAAAAGAACACCTAGCAGGCCTGTTTGCTTAGTTCAGTAATGCTTTCTTAAACTTGCCACTTGAGAGAGTTTGCTGACATGTTGTTGTGTAACGGTGTTGTAATGCAGTAGTGGGATGCTGTGTTTGAAATAGCAAGATGCGGCATGATAATGAAAGGATGCTTTTGCCATGGTAGGGGACTGTTTATGTAGTGGTGAGATGAGAAAGACCCTATTTGCTTAATGGTAGGGTGCTGCTTGTGTAGTGATACAACTGCTTTGGCAATGGAGGAGATCGCAGAGTGTCGGCAAGATTTGAGAAGCGCCGGCAAGATTTGAGAAACCGCAGCTGCCAAGTGACTTTGTTGTTGTTCTCATTCTTTTCACTGAGGCATGGAGAGAGACAGCCTAACCTTTTGTTCCAGTTGCATTTTTTACATTTTATGTTGTTTTGTATTATGTTTAACAAACTACTGACATCTGGAGTCACAGCAGTCCTTGGCCCTGAAGCACTGTTTCCATTACAACTTAGACCCCCTTCCTTGCCTTTTTATTTGCACAATACAACACCCTGATTCTGCATCCCTCTGTGCAATAGCTTAGTCTTGTGAAACCACAATCGCTTTATTTTCTACCCAGTCCTCCAGTCCTTTCATTTATTTTGCCATTTGCATGATGGATTGACAATGCCTTACTGTTATCAACTAGTTTCTGTCTTTTGAAGAACTTAATTTAGAAATTACTGTAATGTGTATGGATAGATGAAAACCGCAAGGAAGAGATTTCCGTTTTGCCTATTTCTGTGTGGTCACATCCCATTCCTTAGGCTTGATCCAGCTAAATTTTGTAACCCTCTGTTGTACAGATTGGGAAACTGAGGCACCGAGGAATTAAAAAGGCATGGCAAAGTCTACAGTAGGATCCCTGTCTCTTAGTTCTTGTTCAGATTCTTATCCTTACAGCCATTTCTCCTTTCCCAGGGACATCTGGTCACATTTGTGTTCTGCTTTGATAGGCAGGGCAGAATCAGCATATCCTTACATGAGTTCTCCAGCAAATGTAATACCAACAATTTCTTGTTACGTTTTTTATTATTTTTAAATAATATAAACCAAAAATAATATTTATTTACTATTTTTTAAAAACCTCTTCATTTTAGATCTGTGTCTTAGGATTTTTAATCGCACAAAAATTAGGCATAAGGAGTCAGCAACCTATGAATTTGCACAGACTAAACTAATTAAGTCATAGCAAACCTAAAGACCAGGATCCTGGAAAGAAATTTGCTGAAGAGGAGTTGGACTTTTAGAAGTTTAAGCATCTTCATGGGGGAGAAGCTGTGCTCTGAGCACAGCTGGGAAGGCAGGAGAAGTAACTGTCTGTCTGTCACCAAGCATAAGGCCCTGCTATGTAGCATATTCTATACAGGGTCAGCTCTACATTAACCTGTGCTGGCTGCCAAATGGGGAGGGAAATGACAACAGCCAGTGGCTGCCAGGATACGGGTACAGTGCCGGGATTACTCTGTGTGTGCACTAGAGAGTTCCTTACCCAGGAAGGCCAGGTCCCCTGGGTGTACGTGTGCTCTGCTCTAACACATAACCCCATGCATATTTGCAGATCTGAGATCCAAAGGTCCAGGAAAAGGCTGCTATTCATGCATGAAACAGGTCTTCCTTAAATTCCTTTCGAACCCTCAGAGAGTCAAAATAGATAATTCAAAGAAGAGGAATGTGAGTAGAGCAGTTCTGTTAAATAAGAAGATGTGAAATTCTGGTTCTTGGGGTTATGTTCTCCTCTTCCCTGAAATGGTGTGATACAGAGAAGGATTTGGCCATTACTATGAAAGCACTGAATTAGTCCTACCCATTAATTCCCCTGGAAGCAGCAAGTCTCTGTATGCTTGACATTGGCATAGACTGATGCATGACATCTCCATCCCTTGCAGATAGCGTTAGAGTCAGATTTTAATAATAAATCCAGCATTTTGACTTCCCTCAATTTTAACAGCAGGAGCTTTACAACCGAACGTAAGTTACATCTATCATAACTACAGGTCAGAAATGCAGAGGTTAGACAATATAGTTCTCCCAGATTGGAACTGGAGACAGAGTCAGCCAGACTAAGCTAGGGCAGACGAGAGCAAAGATCAAATATACCTCAAAGCAATGCACTCAGCATGTAGCTCTTGGATCCAGCTAGTAGCACTGAAGATACAGATCTCTTCAAAGGATAAACTACTACACATGTTCCCCCACAAATACAGCTAATGAAATCTCACTGTTTCTTTCTTTTTCTGCT